>NC_053393.1:179592258-179687751 GCF_905171765.1 Bufo bufo | reverse complement strand
ACCGCATACGTTGTGTATGTAGTCAAATGCGAATGCGGAGCATTCTATATAGGGAAAACAATAAGACCTATGCTGGAGAGGTTCCGTGAACACCTCAATTCCATCAAAACAAGGAAGGGCTGCCCCCGTCTTATAGACCATGTATGGCAAAAACACGGGGGAAATAAAAAATGCCTGGGTTTTGCTGGAATTGAGGTGGTTCCACAGATGAAACAAGGAGGCGATAGGCATCGCCTCTTATTACAAAAAGAAGCACGATGGATAATTCGCACGGATGCCATGTGACCCCTAGGTCTGAATGATCGAAATTATCTCAGTGTATTTATATGAAAATGTTCTAATTGCTTTGACTGATGTTCAATTGTATACGCACACAATTTCCCTGTAATGAACAGGGACTAATGATAAACAATGATAATGACGACCTGCCTGCCAGTGGGGAGGGGCTGCATGACTTAGCGCCAAGTGTGGCGCATGGTGCGGTGAATTTAAATGCCGCCTGGCGCCCTTTTTTTCCCCAGAACCGCCTGAGGGGATCATGTGATCCCATTACATGACCCGCCAGCTGCGCCCCCAGGCACGCCAATGAGAGACGTCCTGCATCCCGTGGAATGCAGCGGCGGTCAAGTGAGGCGGAACATAGCTCAACGAAAAGTGGCATCGCTGCCTAGCAACCTGAAAGGTCCTAAATCCACATCCAGATCCACATCCTTCCAACTATCCATCATGTCTAGATTGGTGAGATTGTTCCTTTTCTTTTTTTCCCATTACATTGTTTTCTTTGGTCCCATTCACATTGGGTAGTGTGTTACATGCTGTCTCAGCCAGGCATACATTGAATTAATTGTGTATTGTATGTATTTTTGGTGTGGAGATAGTTTTATGCGATTAATAGTAAAAGTTAAGCTTTAATTCCCTATACCCCGTTCCTGTGGTCTCTTTAGTTTTGGATATACTTGGGAATACGTAGGGGAGTTATCAATAATCTCTCCTCACTTTTCGTTTGTGTTGAGTCTATTTTCAATAATGGAAAATTAGAAACATCATCCACATGGCTACGCTATGTAGATGATATATATCTACTGTGGAAAGGTACGGAACAGTCACTGATAGGATTCATCGATTTTCTCAATTCCTGCCATGAAACTATAAACCCTAATACTATACAGTTTCTAGATGTAGAGATTAAGAAAGGAGACAATGGAAGATTTAATACTACACTATATGTCAAGCCAACTGATTGAAATAATATATTGCTATATTCCAGCTATCACGCCCCACACGTATTCAAAAATATGCCAAAAGGTAAATTTATCAGAACAAAACTCATCACTAAAACAGACCACGAGTGGTGATGAGCGGCAGGGGTCATATTTGAATTTGTGATATTTCGCAAATATTTTATAGAATATTCGTCATATATTCGCGAATTTGTATATTTGTTATATTCTACATTCTTTTTTTTACGTCAAAATCAGCAAGGTAATGATCACGTAATATGTGAATATTACGCACTCAATACAGGCGTGGGTCAAAAACGAATATATAGCACTATAGAATATAGTGCTATATATTCGTTATATCGAATATTCGTAATTTTTTCCATCTGAACACATGATTTATCCCTGCCTATTGCTTGTTGGCCAATGAGTTATTGGCCCACAAGCAACTTAAGCAGGGAGGAATCATGACTTCAGATGGAAAAAATGACAAATATTTAAAAAAACAAATATACCGCATAGTACTATATTCAATATAGTGCTATATATTATCTAAAAATCATCTAAAGAACAACGAATTATCTAAAAAACAAATATATAGCCCTATATTCAATATAGTGCTATATATTAGTTTTTTAGAATATTCGTAATTTTTTTCCATCTGAAGTGAACAGAGTTCACTTCAGATGGAAAAAAATTATGAATATAAAAAAAAATATATATAGCACTATATTGAATATAGTGCTATACGGTATATTTGTTTTTTAGAATATTCGTAATTTTTTTCCATCTGAACTCATGATTCCTCCCTGCTTAAGTTGCTTGTGGGCCAATGACTTATTGGCCCTCAAGCAAAAAGCAGGGAGGAATCATGTGTTCAGATGGAAAAAATTACGAATATTCGATATAACGAATATATAGCACTATATTCTAAATATTAGCGAATTCTCGAAGTGGCTATATTTGTGATAAAAGTTTTATTTTCTAATATTCGTGCTCAACACTAACCACGAGTATGACATGTTTTTTTTTTACATTAGCCAAAAAATTCACCGATCGTGGTTACCTAGGGAGATTGATTAAAAACATTAGTAGTGAAGTAGACAAAATTTCACATGAAGATATATTAGTCAGAAAAGACAAAAAGGCCAAGGATAATCTCTGCATGTATATAGGGACTTATGATAGACACACAACTCTCATAAAAAATGCTATAAATAAATATTGGGGATTAAATCATGATAAAAAATATTGCAATTTATTTAAAGAAAAAACTAGTTTTTCATATCGGAGAGGTAGAACTGTAGGAAATGCACTTATCAGAGGTGATATCACAACAAAAAAGATAATCGTTAATTTCTAACGATAATTTGTTTTCCCTTAGTCCTAACAGCAGCACAGATGGCGTTAACCACCCCCTGTGGACTGGTAGGACTGGCGGAATGTTTAATGAGCCCAAGCATAATAACTCAATTTAACAATTGAGTATCCCCTTAAAAGGAGGGAGTCAACCCCCAGCCCACTGTGTTTATAGCAAGAAAAAACTAGACTTACTAGGGTGGGATATTTGTGTGCTGCTGTTAGGACTAAGGGAAAACAAATTATCGTTAGAAATTAATGATTCCCTTGCGTCCTACCAGCAGCACAGAGGGGGAGATAGCAAGAAGAAACTTCTAGGGAGGGCCCTCCTGACTGACAGAGCTAAGAATAGTCTGCTCAAAGGCCGAAAACTCAGCTAGTTTGGCATCTAGTCTATAATGGGAGATGAATTTTGATTAAGAGCTCCAGGAGGCAGCTTTACAAATCATGTAGAGAGGAAGAAGACTCCTCTCGACAAAAGAAGTAGCCACAGCTCTAGTAGAGTGGGCCTTCACAAGCTCCAGAGGGTCCAGAGATTGGGAAACAAAGGATTCCCTAATAGCCTCCTTAACTCCCCGACTGATGGAAGGTTTGGATGCCTTACAGCCTTTAAACTTACCGGCAAACAGGATTAGAAGATTTTCATCTTTCCTGAACTCCTTTGATCTATCCATATAGATCCGAAGACATCTCGAGACGTCCAGAGGATGTCTAGCAGGTTCCTCGGACGAGGTGGAAGATGTTCACAGAACCTGGAGGGATATCACCTGGTTGATAATCTGGAAGGAAGGAACTTTAGGCCTAAAATAGGGGAGGAATCTAAGAAGGACCCGGTCATGTAAGAAGATAGTATAGGGCTCATATGCTGAGAGAGCTTGTAGCTCAGAGACCCTCTTGGCCGAAGTCACTGCAAGGAGAAACACAAGCTTCCAAGTGACGAACTTGAAATCCACCTCCTCTAACGGTTCAAAGGGGGGAGATGCTAACCCCCTGAGAACTACTGATAAATCACATTGAGGAATGGGTCTCAGTACTGTAGGCTTTAATCTTTCAGCTCCTTTAAGGAACCGTTTGATGAGCGGGTCCTGAGAAAAAAACCTGTTGAAGCAAGCTGAGATGGCTGAAACTTGAACCCTTAGAGTAAAAGGGGCAAGGCCTCTATCAAGACCGTCTTGCAGGTACGGAAGGATAGCAGAGAATGAGACAGTGTTCTCAGTACTGACTCTGAAAGCCCTTCTACTCCGGGAAGGGACTGATCAACCTCCAGGCTGTCAGGTTGAATCTGTGCAGATCTGAGCAGAGGTGAGTGTCCCACGACACCAGGGTCTGCTGAGGGGGGAACCTCCAATATTGTCCTCGACTCATCTGGGTGAGCTGGGTAAACCAGGATCTCTTCGGTCAAAACGGTATGATGGCTATCACGAGGCCTGATCCTGACGGATTTTCATCAATACCCTTGGAATCATGGAAAACGGAGGGAAGATATAAGCCAGCCTGAACCTCCAGGATATTGACAGAGCGTCTATCGCCAGGGGGTTGTCCTCCCTGTAAAGGGAGCAAAACCTCTCCACCTTGGAGTTGAACCTTGTTGCCATGAGATCCACCTCTGGCATACCCCACTTGAGGACTATCTGCTTGAATATCTCCGGATGTAAAGACCACTCCACCGTCGGAAAACCGCGGCTCAGCCGATCCGCTATCATATTGAGAGAGCATCGAATGTGGATTGCAGATAAGTGGGAAAGGTTCGACTCAGCCCAATCCAGAATCACCTTGATCTCTGATAGGAGGGGAAGGGATCTTGTGCCTCCCTGCTTGTTGATGTAAAGTACCACAGTCATATTGTCTGACTGGACTTTAACCGCTTTGCCCCGAATCTGAGGGGCGAAGTGATGGAGGGCTAGCCGGATTGCTCGAATCTCGCAGAGATTGGATGAGAGAAGCCGCTCCTGAGGAGACCAGGTTCCGTGAACTGGAGTGTCATCTAGGTGAGCACCCCAGCCTACTTGGGACACATCCGTAGTCAATATGATCCAGGTTGGCTGGGTCATAGACTTCCCGTCTAAAAGATGGCACCACCATCTGAGGGAATACCGAGTTCGCCAAGACAGGGAGCACAGGGAGTTTAGCCCGGCAGGGCTGCCATCCCATTTGGAGAGGACCTCCGACTGGAGAGGACGGAGGTGCCATAGAGCCCAAGGGACTGCTTCCACAGACGCTGACATGAGCCCCAACATCTTCATGGATTGGGACTCGCCGGGGAACGGAAAATAATTCTGCCGTGTTCTGAATCCGGGATCTTCTTTTTGGGGTCAACTGGAGAGACACCCCAGCGGAGTCGATTATGAAGCCTAGATATCTTACTGAAGTCGATGGGCTCACGTTCGACTTCTGCCAGCTGACGATCCAACCTAGGTGGAACAGAAAGGAGATTGCTACCTGAAGATGTTGAGTTAGGACCGCTAGAGAAGAGGCTTTCAAAAGCCAGTCATCCAGATAAGGAATGATGGTCAGTCCTTGAAGTCTCAAAGCTGCCACCACAGAAACCACCACCTTGGTAAAAGTGTGAGGGGCATAAGAAATGCCAAAGGGAAGGGCAACAAAATGAAGAAGCCTAACGACCCCGGAAACCTGGACCGCGATCCTGAGATACTTCCTGGAAGCAGGATAGATCGGGATGTGCAGATATGCATCCTTGAGGTCCAGGGTTGCCATCACGTCCCCAGGATTGAGGACGTGAACTACTGACCTGACAGTTTCCATACGAAACTTCCCCTGCTATATGAACCGATTGAAATACCTCAGATTGATAATCATCCGGAGATCTCCTGAAGCTTTGGGAACCAGAAAAACTGGTGAATAGATCCCCAGGCCCCGTTCTCCTGCCTGAACTTCCTCCAGAGCCCCTTGCAGATGTAGTCCTGAATGTAGGACTCCAGGATCGCCTGTCTGGTAGCTTGTAGAAGGTGGGTCTTGACAAACCTGTCCAGAGGAGTAGAGGTGAGGTTGATTAAATATCCCTCTGAAATGATATTCAGAACCCAGGGATCCAAGATCTCTCAGATCCACTCTTCCCTGAAGTAGGAGAGACGACCCCCGACAGGTACATGAAACATAGGAATGGGGAAGCTTACTGGCAGAACGGCAGGAGTAACGGGACTTATCCAAGAGCCTTAAAGAGGCCCGTAGTCAGGAGGTGTATTTTCCATCTTTGGCTCCTCCACGAGAGCGCCTTGAACCCATTCGCTGCACTCTCCAGTGCCTTCGAGACCTTGCTTGCTGGCCAGACCTACCTCCATGGTCTTGTCTGCCCCGCCCTCGAAAGGACTGCTCAGGAAGACTCTTCCCCTTCTTGACTGAAAGGCCCTCCATGATTTTATCCAGCTCCGAACCGAACAAACGGTTGGGCTCAAATGGGAGGCCACATAAGCTATATTTTGAGGAATTGTCAGCGACCCAAGGCTTAATCCATAAAGGCCTACGGGCCGCCTACACCAGGGACATGGATTTGGCCGCTAGCTTCAACTGGAGCTGTGCAGTTATTGCACAAAAAGTCCGTAGCCAGGTTGATGGTCTTGAAGGCAGCCAGTATGTCATCCCAGGAAACCCTCTGGTCCAGGTCAGCTTGGATTTGATTCAGGCGAGACCGGAGGAAAGTAGAGACCTCAGAAGCCGCTATGGCTGTGGAAGCGGAAGCCTCAGCTGCTGTATAACCCCGTCTTAGGGTGCACTCTGCTCTCCTGTCAAGGGGATCCTGCAGACTAGACCCATCATCTGCAGGGACCAGAGTGCGCTTGGACAACTTGGCAATAGCCATGTCCACCTTGGGAATGGACCCCCATAAATCCACCAAGGGTTTAGCCATTGGGAACATGGATTTAAACTTCTTTGTTAAAACTTGACCATTCTCTGTTTTTTTCCACTCTGTACGCATGACAGAGAGGAGGGTCTCATCCGCTTTGAAGACACAAGGTGCCCGACTAGCGGGATCGCAAGGCTCCCCAGGGTCAACATAATGGTCCCCCGACCTGATTGACTTGAGCAATTTCTGTGTCTTTTTAGGGGGGAAAAACACAACATCAGCTCCTCCTCATCCGAGGAGGAAGAACCTAAGGAGACCACAGAAGGTCTCTCCACCGGGACAGAGGTCTCCATAGGGGCCTGGGCAGGCATAGGAAGAATTTCATCCAGCAGGCCTATGACTCCATTAATAGAGCCATCCACATAGGTCTTCACCTACTGATACATCTCCTGCATCGTAGGTTCACTAGAGGGCTGAACCCTCGAACGACAGCTGTCACATCTGGAGTAGGGACAGCTGTCCTCCAGCAGGGCGCTACAATCGTAGCAGGCTAGATGCTTCCTCTTGGAACTCACTTTCCTGCCTTCCGAATCCCGTGAAGATGACATCACTGCAGGAAAAAAAGGACAAATAAGATAAGATAAATTTGTAAATTGCCTTTCTCAGCGAGAAAGGTAGAGAAAACAGACCGGAGGCAGCTGCAAATAAGGGCCGGAGGAAAAAGACACCACAAGTGGAACACCACCAACTTCAGGACTCTGGTAGCTAGCTTGAAAAGCATGTGCAGCCAGAGACCGAACTGGTGCACACTGCTTCCTTAAATAGGGGAAAGGGAGGTCTCAGCCAACCCCCCTCCCACCCCCAGAGGAAAAAACTATAGATTTAACTAAAAATCCATATCGAAGCAGAGGTCACTGAAAATCCTCCAACAGGAGGAAACATGCGGAAAAAAATGAATAAAATTTGCGCGTAAGAACGCGAAAAAATCGCGTTGAATGAAATACCTGGAAGTGACGCGACGGAGAATACCCACGTCACTTCCGGAAGATGGCGGCGCCCAGGGACCGAAAATCTGGAACGAGGACGCCGCCAACCTACCTCAGCCAGGCGCAACAGCGCGGGGCTTGGCAGCAGTTAAGCTGCCGGCCAAACTAACGAGATACACAAGAAAAAAGGGGGCAACAGCGTTACCCAATGAAAAAAAGGATCCCCGCACTTTCAAAGAGAAAGGGGAGGATCAACCTCCTAGTCCACCTGTCCGGGAGGACAGAAAAAAACATAGTGGGCTGGGGGTTGACTCCCTCCTGTTAAGGGGATACTTAATTGTTAAATTGAGTTATTATGCTTGGGCTCATTAAACATTCCGCCGGTCCTACCAGTCCACGGGGGTGGTTAACCCCATTTGTGCTGCTGGTAGGATGTAAGGGAATCAGATTTTTTTAACTGCAAGGAAGAAAAGAACTTTCCCATGTTTATCCTGTACTAACTGCAATTCCATTTTAAAAGGAGATTCGATATAAAGTTGCAAGAAAAAGTATGTGAACCTTTTGGAATTATATGGATTTCTGCACAAATTGGTCATAAAATGTGATCTGATCTTCATCTAAGTCACAACAATAGACAATCACAGTCTGCTTAAACTAATAACACACAAATAATTAAATGTTACCATGTTTTTATTGAACACACCATGTAAACATTCACAGTGCAGGTGTAAAATGTATGTGAACCCTTGGATTTAATAACTGGTTGAACCTCCTTTGGCAGCAATAACTTCAACCAAACGTTTCCTGTAGTTGCAGGTCAGACGTGCACAACGGTCAGGAGTAATTCTTGTCTTTTCCTGTTTACAGAACTGTTTCAGTTCAGCAATATTCTTGAGATGTCTGGTGTGAATCGCTTTCTTGAGGTCATGCCACAGCATCTCAATCGGGTTGAGGTCAGGACTCTGACTGGGCCACTCCAGAAGGCATATTTTCTTCTGTTTAAGCCATTCTGTTGTTGATTTACTTCTATGCTTTGGGTCGTTGTCCTGTTGCAACACCCATCTTCTGTTGAGCTTCAGCTGGTGGACAGATGGCCTTAAGTTCTCCTGCAAAATGTCTTGATAAACTTGGGAATTCATTTTTCCTTCGATGATAGCAATCCGTCCAGGCCCTGACGCAGCAAAGCAGCCCGAAACCATGATGCCCCCACCACCATACTTCACAGTTGGAATGAGGTTTTGATGTTGGTGTGCTGTGCCTCTTTTTCTCCACACATAGTGTTGTATGTTTCTTCCAAACAACTCAACTTTGTTTTTATCTGTCCACAGAATATTTTGCCAGTACTGCTGTGGAACATCCAGGTGCTCTTCTGCAAACTGTAAACGTGCAGCAATGTTTTCTTTGGACAGCAGTGGGTTCCTCTGTCGTATCCTCCCATGATATCCATTCTTGTTTAGTGTTTTACGTATCGTAGATTCCATAACAGGGATGCTAGCATATGCCAGAGACTTTTGTAAGTCTTTAGCTGACACTCTAGGATTCTTCTTCAACTCATTGAGCAGTCTGCGCTGTGCTCTTGCAGTCATCTTTACAGAATGGCCACTCCTAGGGAGAGTAACAGCAGTGCTGAACTTTCTCCATTTATAGACAATTTGTCTTACCATGGACTGATGAACAGCAAGGCTTTTGGAGATACTTTTATAACCCTTTCCAGCTTTATGCAAGTCAACAATTCCTAATCGTAGGTCTTCTGAGAGCTCTTTTGTGCGAGGCATTATTCACATCTGGCAATGCTTCTTGTGAAAAGCAAACCCAGAACTGGTGTGTGTTTTTTATAGGGCAGGGCAGCTGTAACCAACACCTCCAATCTCATCTCATTGATTGGACTCCAGTTGGCTGACACCTCACTCCAATTAGCTCTTGGAGATGTCATTAGTCTAGGGGTTCACATACTTTTTCCACCTGCACTGTGAATGTTTACATGGTGTGTTCAATAAAAACCTGGTAACATTTAATTCTTTGTGTATTATTAGTTTAAAGGGAACCTGTCACCGGGATTTTGTGTATAGAGTTGAGGACATGGGTTGCTAGATGGCCGCTAGCACATCCGCAATACCCAGTCCCCATAGCTCTGTGTGCTTTTATTGTGTATAAAAATCGATTTGATACATATGCAAATTAACATAAAAGAGTGATATCTTACTTGTGTGACCAAAGAAGAGTCATATTTTCAAGCTCTGACTCATCTCAGGTTAATTTGCATATGTATCAAATCGTTTTTTTACACAATAAAAGCACATAGAGCTATGGGGACTGGGTATTGCGGATGTGCTAGCGGCCATCTAGCAACCCATGTCCTCAGCTCTATACCCAAAATCCAGGTGACAGGTTCCCTTTAAGCAGACTGTGATTGTCTATTATTGTGACTTAGATGAAGATCAGATCACATTTTATGACCAATTTGTGCAGAAATCCATATCATTCCAAAGGTTCACATACTTTTTATTGCAACTGTATCACCCAAGACAGGGATATAAATCCCAATGTGCCATTTTTCTACATGTATGACAAAAATTTTTGTTTATGGCATTCGATGTCCATGTAGTTTATGGTGCATCAGACAGACAAAAAGAGAAATAAAGGTACAATTAAACTAACATAAATCTAATATTAGACGATATATGGAAATGCAGGAGGTGAATGCAGGTGAAACAAAAGAAAACAAGTATAGCGAAACTACATTGTTTCAACACTGTTATGAAATGAAACACAAATGGCATGATTTAAAATGGCTAGTGCTGGATTGCATTAATGAAGGTACTAGTCTGGCACAAAATTGCTACAATATGAGACTAGATGGATAATGAAAATGGAGACACTATATCCTAAAGGGTTAAATGAAATTTGCCATTTTAAGGTATTTCTATGATCAGTATCTCAGTAATTGGTTTAAAATGCAACATAAATATTTTATGTATGTCTGTGAAAACTGAAGCTATTAATGAATATACAGTTGCAAGAAAAAGTATGTGAACCCTTTGGAATGATATGGATTTCTGCACAAATTAGTCATAAAATGTTATCTGATCTTCATCTAAGTCACAACTATAGACAATCACAGTCTACCTTAAACTAATAGCACACAAATAATTAAATGTTACCATGTTTTTATTGAACACACCATGTAAACATTCACAGTGCAGGTGGAAAAAGTATGTGAACCCTTGGATTTAATAACTGGTTGAACCTCCTTTGGCAGCAATAACTTCAACCAAACGTTTCCTGTAGTTGCAGATCAGACGTGCACAACTGTTATGAGTAATTCTTGACCATTCCTCTTTACAGAACTGTTTTAGTTCAGCAATATGCTTGGGATGTCTGGTGTGAATTGCTTTCTTGAGGTCATGCCACAGCATCTCAATCGGGTTGAGGTCAGGACTCTGACTGGGCCACTCCAGAAGGCATATTTTCTTCTGTTTAGGCCATTCTGTTGTTGATTTACTTCTATGATTTGGGTCGTTGTCCTGTTGCAACACCCATCTTCTGTTGAACTCCAGCTGGTGGACAGATGGCCTTAAGTTCTCCTGCAAAATGTCTTGATAAACTTGGGAATTCATTTTTCCTTCGATGATAGCAATCCGTCCAGGCCCTGACACAGCAAAGCAGCCCGAAACCATGATGCCCCCACCACCATACTTCACAGTTGGGATGAGGTTTTGATGTTGGTGTGCTGTGCCTCTTTTTCTCCACACATAGTGTTGTGTGTTTCTTCCAAACAACTCAACTTTGGTTTCATCTGTCCACAGAATATTTTGCCAGTACTGCTGTGGAACATCCAGGTGCTCTTATGCAAACTGTAAACGTGCAGCAATGTTTTTTTTGGACAGCAGTGGGTTCCTCTGTGGTATCCTCCCATGAAATCCATTCTTGTTTAGTGTTTTACGTATCGTAGATTCGCTAACAGGGATGTTAGCATATGCCAGAGACTTTTGTAAGTCTTTAGCTGACACTCTAGGATTCTTCTTCACCTCATTGAGCAGTCTGTGCTGTGCTCTTGCAGTCATCTTTACAGGACGGCCACTCCTAGGCAGAGTAGCAGCAGTGCTGAACTTTTTCCATTTATAGACAATTTGTTTTACCGTGGACTGATGAACAGCAAGGTTTTTGGAGATACTTTTATAATCCTTTCCAGCTTTATGCAAGTCAACAATTCTTAATCGTAGGTCTTCTGTGAGCTCTTTTGTGCGAGGCATCATTCACATCAGGCAATGCTTCTTGTAAAAAGCAAACTCCGAACTGGTGTGTGTTTTTTATAGGGCAGGGCAGCTGTAACCAACACCTCCAATCTCATCTCATTAATTGGACTCCAGTTAGCTGACACCTCACTCCAATTAGCTCTTGGAGATGTCTTTAGTCTAGGGGTTCACATACTTTTTCCACCTGCACTGTGAATGTTTACATGGTGTGTTCAATAAAAACATGATAACATTTAATTATTTGTGTGTTATTAGTTTAAGCAGACTGTGATTGTCTATTGTTGTGACTTAGATGAAGATCAGATCACATTTTATGACCAATTTGTGCAGAAATCCATATCCTTCCAAAGGGTTCACATACTTTTTCTTGCAACTGTATGTAACTGTGAAATGATGATGATGGAAAGAGATTGTATTTAAAGCGCATGGTTACAACCCACAGGCACGCATGATTAAGGGGACGTGACCCCCGAAACGTCGCACAGCAGGGGGGTAGCAATCAGTTCAGCGCTCTCAGGATTACTATGCATTATAGCGATTTATTTATATGAAGAAATAAAAGGACTGAAAAATACAAGCAAAGCGTCAAAAGAGTGAGTATTATCTATACCTCACAAATAACCTTTTGAATAAGACTAATACCACTGAGTGTATTATGTGGATATAATTGTGGAGCCTGAGTGAGGTTCTGAATGAGGTCGTGATATACTACAGGTGGAGCAACAGTTGATGATTGGAGTGGTCTCCTCATGCTGCTGCCAAATCACCTCTCTGTGGTCTCCTCATGCTGCTGCCACATCACCACTCTGTGGTCTCCTCATGCTGCTGCCACATCACCAATCTATGGTCTCCTCATGCTGCTGCTACCTCAACACTATGTCACTGGGCCACTCTGTTGTCTCATCATGCTGCTACCACCTCACCACTATGTCTCTGGGCCACTCTGTGGTCTCCTCATGCTGCTGCCACCTCACCGCTCTGTCACTGCGCCAGTCTGTGGTCTCCTCATGCTGCTGCCACCTCACCACTATGTCATTGGGCCACTCTGTGGACTTCTCATGCTGTTCCCACCCTCCCACTCAGTGACTGGGCCACTAGTGTCCCTGTTTGGCCTTGTTGACATCATCATTTATTTGACCCTTCTCCTGATCTGTCAGAAGGAAGGAAAAATGACACGCAAAATGGATCCTGTCTATGTAGCAGGCCTGTATGGTCCCATCAGAATTTGCGTATTATTTGGTAGCCAAAAGCAGGAATGGGTGCAAAACACTGAAGTTATGCAAATATTCCATTCAAGTGTCATCTCTGTTTTGGATCCACTCCTGTTTTTCTTTTGGCTTTAGCAATACTGATGGATTACTGACCAAATGCTGACCAAGTGAATGTGGATGCTCAACAGACAGGATCCGTTTTTGGGGGGTTATTGTTCTGACGGATCAGAGGAAGGGCAAAATAATCAGTGACGTCAATACAAACTTACTGCTGACACCCTCTCCACTCTGTCGGGGGGCTCTACTTCTATAAGTGTTTAATAGAACAGGTTCTGTAGACATCTATGTGGAATCAGCTATCGACGGTGTAAAAGGAGTGTGCTTTTTGACACTACAGTAGGATCTTAGGCCTCTGCATGGTTCTTTATACCTGGCGCTAACATTGACCTGTAAGGCTGAGTTCACACTTGAGTTATTTGGTCTGTTTTGGCCCCATAACTGCCCAAATAAGTGAAGTGTGCAGTGATTCTAAGAGTGACGTCTGTCATGTGCATGTCATATGAACTCATAATATTATTTCACTACCAGATCAGACACTCCCTATGTGTGTTACTGCAAGGCACAGTGTTCTACACCACTATACAGGCTCTCTGCTGCCAGGAAATAGCTGTTTTTTAACGCAATTCGCCACGAATAAATTCGAATTGAGTCTTTTCGGAAAATTTGGCAAACTGGCCGAATCGAATTTTTGAGAAACTTGCTCATCTCTAATTACAATATACAGTACATAAGTATAAATGTACAAATGTATAGGGAAGGTGAAGAAGGGAAGGGAGTGTGATAAAAAAAAAAAAGAGACTATCACACGGTTTCAACCTCCCATAAATTCCTAAACACTCTGTAAAACTAGGGAACTTTTCCAGTCTTTATCATTCAATATAGCTTTCCAATGACCCCTTAAAAAAGTTGTCTGCTATTGATTTGTTTGGAAAAGTTGTCCAGAAAAAAGGCTAGCAACACTCATATACAGTATTATTTATTTTGTGGGACACTGTTTTATATAAAAAAAATTCGGAAGGAATACTGTATTGTAGAATTTCAGGAGTACAATGTTTTGTATTATTTATTTAAGGGGGGCATTTAGTATTTATTTCTGGGGGGTACAGTATATTGCATTATTTATTTCAGAGTTAACGGTGTGTCAGTATTATATAAATTCAGAGGACACATCGTGTGATATTGTTATATTTAAAGGGGCACAGTGGCTGTGAGATTTTTTTTAGGGTCTCTTAGGCCCCTTTTTAGACGAGCGAGTTTTCCGCGCGGGTGCAATGTGTGATGTGAATGAATTGCGCCCGCACTGAATCCGGATCCATTAATTTCAATGAGTCTGTGTACATGAGCGTTGTTTTTCACGCATCACTTCTGCGTTGCATGAGAATCGCAGCATGTTCTATATTCTGCGTTTTTCATGCAGCCCTGGCCTCATAGAAGTGAATGGGGCTGTGTGAAAAACGCATCGCGTCCGCTAACAAGTGCGGATGCGATGTGTTTTTCACTGATGGTTGCTAAGAGATGTTGTTTGTAAACCTTCCGTTTTTTATCACGCGCGTGAAAAAACGCATCAAAAAAACTGAACAACCGAACGTAATCGCAGGCAAAACTGACCGAACTTGCTTGCGAAATGGTGTGAGTTTCACTGAACGCATCCTGAACACATCCGGACCTAATCTGTATTGTTCGTGTGCAAAAAGCCTTACTGTAATAACAGATTTTTAGTGGCTAGTCTTTATCCTGATTATTAGGACTTCCACTGTCCATGTAATCCATGTATGCTATATATACCGAGGAATATATTAGTGTCCTTTATTTGATGAAAAAAGGTAAAACACATATCAAAAACAGGGTTATAGAATCCATAGTCCATTTTGCTTGCACTGTCTCGCAGCTGGTTCATTTCAGTGTGCTGGATTCTTCGTGCATTAATCCGTGCACTGAGTTGGTATTCAAGAATGAACTTGCCCTGAGAAAGAAATAACGACTGAGCGCACGGTTAATGCACGAAGAAGCCGGCACACTGAAACAAACCCCCAGCAAGGCGATGCAAGCAAAATGGACTAAGGTTTTTATAACCCTGTTTTTGATATAAGATTTATTTAGGGGCATAGTGTGTGACAATATTGTATTCAGTACAGTGTGTGAGACTAAAAGGAGTTTGCTTTGTTATAAAGGATGAGGATATACTGTAAAAGTGAGACATTAAAGACAACTGGGCATCAAGCTATAGATGTGATATACATTCATTTCTGCTATATAAAAGAACACCATCCATGTTCTGCATGGTCTACAGCAGGGTCACGTATTTCATTATCCTTGTCTTAAATAATGTCCTACCTCTTGGCCTTTTTTGCCAGTGGCACACCGTAACATGGTTATTAGAAGCTGAAGAACAGTAATAACAGTAATTTGTAAGTAATTTCTTTATCTGGCTTGGTATATTCAGGTACTTGAATTAATTATAACTTGAGAGCACTGTAAATGACTTCTGCAAAGATCATATGCATATTGTTAAATCATAGGAAGAAAAGTTTATTTGTGAATAATTGAGGTGATTGTAATTGTTAATGGAAAAAGGAATCGACATGGCCATCATATTAGAAACTCCTGTTAAAAGGCATTTTGTGCCGTTTCAGTATAGTTGACAGAGCGGCCGAGTTGCCTTTTAGAGACAGAAGTTGCTATGCTTTAATAGTCTATAAGCATGGGGGTTAAAGGAGTTCTCCGGTTCTACCTGAAAAAGTGCCCTTAATCTAGTCTGTGTAGAGAAGATGAGGGCAGCCATACTTACCCCCTAGCGGCAGCAGCAGTGTTGTCCTCGATCCTCTTCACAGTCTTATGACCACTTCTTTGGTATTTTCTGATGTTCCAGTGTTCTATCAAAAAACCCTACCCCGTGAAAATACCATACCCCAGGTGACTTCCGATGTAGCGATCAGCTGGAGTAGGGGGTGTGCGCCTCAGCGCAAGCGCACTACCACGGGTGCGCAAGCACACAATCGGCCAGGGATTGCTCGCACAGTGAACCGCGAACCACCATCCGAACTCCCTTATCCCTCAGTGCGCATGCGTGGACTCACGGACACCGCGCGTGTGCCCTCAGGGGTAAGGAGATCTGATGGTTGTTTATCTTCTGAAATGTCCTTACCCTCACACTGCGAACGCGCGGACATAGCGCTTCAGATGCATTGCTGGCTGGCTTCGATCAGGTCTGTCTCTCCCTGCTCCCAGCACTATCAGCCATCCGGGTATTGGGGGGTGTAACGGATCCGCTTCCGTTAATGGACGCTTCCTAGCTTGCGCCGAGGACCACAAGCACCGCACTGGACACCACAACCACCGCAGACTCCACAACCGTCGTAGCTTTACTGGAGCCGCGCCATCTTCCTTCCACCCTAAATGAACCTCCAGCATTCAGGACCGTGTGGGAAACATCTCTCCTCCAGGGAATATGCAGAGCATAGCAATCCCCAGCGTGATGCAGCAATTCCCTCCAATAACGAGACGAGGCTGCGTTTTGAAGGGTTAGAAAAACATGAACTGAACTGAACTCTTTATTGAGGGCTACCCGCCCGTATTTATGCAGGTCCCCACAATGCATCATGGTTTCCTCCTCTCTGCCCTGGAGACACCCGAAGGCAATTCAATTATCTCTCAGGACAAAGGGAAATCACCAATACACACGTGGGAACAACAGGAGAGGAATCACCACCCAAATACACAAAATCCTCCCTTCTGTCTGGGATATAATTATGGATTAACATAACTATCACAGACAGTAAAAATACAGTTTTTAAACATACACTGTAACTTTAAAACCATACATTCCATCTCCATAAAAATTACATATTTAAACTCAGCATACATCAAACATAAACACTTCCAAAAATCACACAAATCCCTCCAGCGGATCAAAAGTTTAGTGGAAGTCCTTTATGAGCGACCGCAAGCACAATTTCCTGCCCAAAACAGTTCCATAGATTTGGGCTGTGCGGTCGGTCAATTTCATGCAGAGAATCTTCGAACGGGACTTAGTCTCTGGAGCAGAAAGTTCAGTATGGAAGAAGGTAAGGGTCAGCGGCGTTCGTGTATCTGCGCATCCGATTCCAGCTCCACAGAATCCCCAGCATACACCGCTGACCGCGTTCGGTCCCACCAACAGTCCAGACATGCGGCACAGTTCTGTCACACTGTTCCTGAAGGGCAAAATGTCCCGGTGCCATAGTCGTAGGGCAGCAGGCTAGCCATAAGTCCTCTACAATGCCCAGTGGCAAATGGCAGTTTGTCACAGGGGGGATTTGAGCAGCATATTGGGGGGATTTGATCGTTATATTGGGGGGGATTTGAGCAGCATATTGGGGGGATTTGAGAAGTATATTGGGGGGATTTGATCATTATATTGGGGAGGGGATTTGAGCAGCATATTGGGGGGATTTGAGCAGCATATTGGGGGGGATTTGAGCAGCAAATTGGGGGGATTTGAGCAGCATATTGGGGGGATTTGAGCAGCAAATTGGGGGATTTAAGCAGCATATTGGGGGGGATTTGAGCAGCATATTGGGGGGATTTGAGAAGTATATTGGGGGATATTATCATTATATTCAGGGGATTTGAGCAGAATATTGGGGGATTTGAGAAGTATATTGGGGGGATTTGATCATTATGTTGGGGGGCATTTGAGCAGCATATTGGGGGGGTTGAGAAGTATATTGGGGGGATTTTATCATTATATTGGGGGGATTTGATCATTATATTGGGGGGGATTTGAGCAGCATATTGGGGGGATTTGAGAAGTATATTGGGGGATTTTATCATTATATTGGGGAGATTTGAACAGCATATTGGGGGGATTTGAGAAGTATATTGGGGGGATTTGATAATTATATTAAGGGGGGATTTGAGCAGCATATTGGGGGATTTGAACAGCATATTGGGGGGATTTGAGAAGTATATTGGGGGGATTTGATAATTATATTGGGGGAGATTTGAGCAGCATATTGGGGGGGATTTGAGCAGCATATTGAGGGGGATTTGAGAAGTATATTGGGGGGATTTGATAATTATATTGGGGGGGATTTGAGCAGTATATTGGGTGGATTTGAGCAGTATATGGGGGGGTTTGAGAAGCATATTGGGGGGATTTGAGCAGTATATTGGGGGTGTCATTTGAACAGCATATTGGGGGGGATTTGAGCAGCATATTGGGGGATTTGAGAAGTATATTGTGGGATTTGATCAGTATATTGGGTGGATTTGATCATTATATTGGGGAGATTTGAGCAGCATATTGGGGGGTATTTGAGCAGCATATTGGGGGGATTTGATCATTACATTTGGGGGGATTTGAGCAGCATATTGGGGGGATTTGATCAGTATATTGGGGGATATTTGAGCAGCATATTGGGGTGATTTGAGAAGTATATTAGGGATGTGATCATTATATTAGGGGGGAATTGAGCAGCATATTGGGGGGTTTGATCAGCATAATGGGTGATTTGAGCAGCATATTGGGGGGGATTTGAGAAGTATATTGGGGTGATTTGATCATTATATTGGAGGTATTTGAGCAGCATATTGGGGGGATTTGATCAGTATATTGGGGGGTTTGAGCAGCATATTGGGGGGGATTTGAGCAGCATATTGGGGGGATTTGAGAAGTATATTGGGGGATTTGATCATTATGTTGGGAGGGGGATTTGAGCAGTATATTGGGGATTTGAGCAGTATATTGGGGGGGATTTGAGCAGCATATTGCGGGTATTTGAGAAGTATATTGGGGGTTTCATCAGTATATTGGGGGATTTGAGCAGCATATTGGGGGATTTGAGAAGTATATTGGGGTGATTTGATCATTATATTGGGGGGGATTTCAGCAGCATATTGGAGGGATTTGATCAGTATATTGGGGGGTTTGAGCAGCATATTGGGGGGATTTGATCAGCATATTGGGGGGATTTGAGAAGAATATTGGGGGATTTTATCAGTATATTGGGTGGATTTGATCATTATATTGGGGGGATTTGAGCAGCATATTGGGGGTATTTGATCAGTATATTGGGGGAATTTGATCATTACATTTGGGGGGATTTGAGGAGCATATTGGGGGGATTTTATCAGTATATTGGGGGGATTTGAGCAGCATATTGGGGTGATTTGGGAAGTATATTGGGGGGATTTGATAATTATATTGGGGGGATTTGAGCAGCATATTGGGGGGTTTGATCAGTATATTGGGGGATTTGAGCAGCATATTGGGGGGGATTTGAGAAGTATATTGGCTTGATTTGATCATTATATTGGGGGGATTTGAGCAGCATATTGGGGGGATTTGATCAGTATATTGGTGGGTTTGAGCAGCATATTGGGGGGATTTGAGCAGCATATTGGGGGGATTTGAGAAGTATATTGGGGGGATTTGATCATTATGTTGAAGAGGGGGATTTTAGCAGTATATTGGGGATTTGATCAGTATATTGTGGGGGATTTGAGCAGCATATTGGGGGTATTTGAGAAGTATATTGGGGGTTTGATCAGTATATTGGGGGATTTGAGCAGCATATTGGGGGGGATTTGAGCAGCATATTGGGGAGATTTGAGAAGTATATTGGGGGGATTTGATAATTATATTGGGGGGGATTTGAGCAGTATATTGGGTGGAATTGAGCAGTATATGGGGGGGATTTGAGCAGCATATTGGGGGGATTTGAGCAGTATATTGGGGGTGTGATTTGAGCAGCATATTGGGGGGGATTTGAGCAGCATATTGGGGGGATTTGAGCAGTATATTGGGGATTTGAGCAGTATATTGGGGGGGATTTGAGCAGCATATTGCGGGTATTTGAGAAGTATATTGGGGGTTTCATCAGTATATTGGGGGATTTGAGCAGCATATTGGGGGATTTGAGAAGTATATTGGGGTGATTTGATCATTATATTGGGGGGGATTTCAGCAGCATATTGGAGGGATTTGATCAGTATATTGGGGGGTTTGAGCAGCATATTGGGGGGATTTGATCAGCATATTGGGGGGATTTGAGAAGAATATTGGGGGATTTTATCAGTATATTGGGTGGATTTGATCATTATATTGGGGGGATTTGAGCAGCATATTGGGGGTATTTGATCAGTATATTGGGGGAATTTGATCATTACATTTGGGGGGATTTGAGGAGCATATTGGGGGGATTTTATCAGTATATTGGGGGGATTTGAGCAGCATATTGGGGTGATTTGGGAAGTATATTGGGGGGATTTGATAATTATATTGGGGGGATTTGAGCAGCATATTGGGGGGTTTGATCAGTATATTGGGGGATTTGAGCAGCATATTGGGGGGGATTTGAGAAGTATATTGGCTTGATTTGATCATTATATTGGGGGGATTTGAGCAGCATATTGGGGGGATTTGATCAGTATATTGGTGGATTTGAGCAGCATATTGGGGGGATTTGAGCAGCATATTGGGGGGATTTGAGAAGTATATTGGGGGGATTTGATCATTATGTTGAAGAGGGGGATTTTAGCAGTATATTGGGGATTTGATCAGTATATTGTGGGGGATTTGAGCAGCATATTGGGGGTATTTGAGAAGTATATTGGGGGTTTGATCAGTATATTGGGGGATTTGAGCAGCATATTGGGGGGGATTTGAGCAGCATATTGGGGAGATTTGAGAAGTATATTGGGGGGATTTGATAATTATATTGGGGGGGATTTGAGCAGTATATTGGGTGGAATTGAGCAGTATATGGGGGGGATTTGAGCAGCATATTGGGGGGATTTGAGCAGTATATTGGGGGTGTGATTTGAGCAGCATATTGGGGGGGATTTGAGCAGCATATTGGGGGGATTTGAGAAGTATATTGGGGGATTTGATCAGTATATTGGGTGGATTTGATCATTATATTGGGAAGATTTGAGCAGCATATTGGGGGGTATTTGAGCAGCATATTGGGGGGATTTGATCATTACATTTGGGGGGATTTGAGCAGCATATTGGGGGGATTTGATCAGTATATTGGGGGGGATTTGAGCAGCATATTGGGGGTATTTGAGAAGTATATTGGGGGATTTGATCATTATATTGGGGGGGATTTGAGCAGTATATTTGGGGGATTTGATCAGTATATTGGGGGGGATTTGAGCAGCATATTGGGGGGATTTGAGCAGTATATTGGGAGGGATTTGTGCAGTATATTGGGTGGGATTTGATCAGTATATTGGGGGGATTTGAGCAGCATATTGGGGGGATTTGATCAGTATATTGAGGGGGATTTGAGCAGCATATTGGGGGGATTTGAGCAGTATATTGGGAGGGATTTGTGCAGTATATTGGGGGGGGTTGTGCGCATATTGGAGGAGGGGATCAAATCCCCCCAATTAATGCTCAAATCCCCCCAATTTACTGATCAATTCACCCAATATGCTGCTCAAATCCCCCCAATATAATGCTCAAATCCCCCCAATGTACTTCTCAAATCTCCTACAATATGCTGCTAAACCACCCCAATATACTGATCAAATCCCCCCAATATGCTGCTCAAATCCCCCCATATATTGAGCAAACCCCCCAATATACTTCTCGAATCCCTCCCAATATGCTGCTCAAATCCCCCCCAATATGCTGCACCCACCACCCGGATGGCTGATAGTGCTGAGAGCAGGGAGAGACCGACCTTATCGAAGCCAGCCAGCAATGCATCTGAAGCGCAGTGTGAGGGTAAGGAGATTTCAGAAGATAAACTACCATCAGATCTCCTTACCCCTGAGGGCGCATGTGCGGTGTCCGTGAGTCCACATGTGCGCACTGAGGGGTAGGATGTTCGGATGGTGGTTCGCGGTTCGCTGTGCGAGCGATCCCTGGCCGATTGTGTGCTTGCGCACCCGTGGTAGTGCGCTTGCGCTGAGGTGCAAACCCCCTTCTCCAGCTAATCGCTTCACCGGAAGTCACGTAGGGTATGGTATTTACACGGGGTAAGGTTTTTTGATAGAACACCGGTACCTCGCCAACTTCTTCTCTTCCTCTCTTCTGCAGGAGACGAAACTTCATCACTGACGTCATTGCCTTCTGCCAGCCTTCCTTGGTCCCGAATCCTGATGCCTACACACTTGTGAACTTGCGTGGGACCACTTGCCGTCTATTCACTGTACAGGCTTCTGTGTGAAGCATGTACTGACTCATACACAGCACGATGTAAGCGCTGTGTATGAGTCACAGCATAGCGATCAGCCACATAGGCACTGTACATGGCAATGTGGGCACTGTGGATGGCAAAGAGGGGCACTGTGGATGGCAATGGGGGCACTGTGGATGGCAATAGGGGCTGTGTGGATTGCAAAGAGCACTGTGGATAACAATGGGGGCACTGTGGATGGCAATAGGGGAAGTGTGGATGGCACTGGAAGCACTGTGGATGGCAAAGGGGGCACTGTGGATGGCACTGGAAGCACTGTGAATGTCAAATGGTGCACTGTAGATGGCAATGGGGCACTGTGGATGGCAATGAGGGCACTGTGGATGACAATGGGTGCACTGTGGATGTCACTGTTATGGGGTCTCTGTGGATGTCACTGTTATGGGTTCTCTGTTGTCACTGTTAGGAGGACTCTGTGGATGTCACTGTTATGGGGGCACTGTGGATGTCACTGTTATGGGGTCTCTTTGGATGTAACTGTTATAGGGGCACTGTGGATGTTACTGGTAGGGGGGAACACTATGGATGTCACTGTTATGGGGGATCAGTGGATGTCACTGTTATGTGGGGATCTGTGGAAGTCACTGTTATTGGGGCTAAGTGGATGTTACTGTTATGGAGTGTAGAGGAAAGTCAGGTGGGCGTATGTATATGGATATATATATATGTATCTGCCCCTTCTTTGATATGTGTATATATGTATATATATGGGCCCCTTTATATGGCCAATAGGGATATATATTTCCTGTATGGCCATGTATATATTGGCCCTTTATGGCAAGTGGGGACATATGTATATGGGCTTATTGCTGCCCATTCATGCCTCCGGTTTTGTATGTATGTATGTGTTTATAGATGTGCCCCAAGCATCTGTGGATATATATATATATATATATATATATATATATATATATATATATATATATATGTACTGTATATATGTAGAGGGAAGTGAATTAAATATTCCCTAGATTCTTATCAACAGTTCATCCCCCATGTTTAGAGAAAAACTTTTGCTGATAGCCTGTAGGATAACAGCTAGTCCTCTTTTGTTTCAGGCCCTAAACAGTAGGATGGTCTCGTTTGCTGGTCACAGATTGCAGACTCTCTGGCACCGTTTGTCAGGGGGCTTTCTAACCAGAGACATCATGAACCTGTTTTCCACACCTCTGCCCCATGGCTAAACTCCATTCCCCTACTTCCAGCATTTTGGGACTAGGGGGGAGGACTCTTGGGATTTGAGGAAGGCACACTATGGTGTCACATGCCTGAGGAGGGGGGGGGGGGGGGGGGGGAGGTGAGCTGTTTCTGAGGCTGATTTATGAGCCCCAAGCCAGGAACAGGGGGCTCTTGGAACTGGACTACACACAGAGACACATGGGAACAGCTCCTTGAAGGAAGAGAGGCCAATATGTCCCTGGAGATGGCATTGTATCTCTGCCCTTGCAGTGCCAACCACATTTACCCCTTCCCTGCCCAGCAGCATCAACCCCTGTTGGTGTAGCCCCTGACCTCCCTCCCCATTATCTCTGCATTTACCCCTACCTTGCCAACCCTGTTCCCCTGCTCCGCCCTGCTATACCCCTGCAGCAGCCTTCAGCCTGGTGTATCTGTGGCCTGCATTAACCCTTGCAGGTCCCAGTAAGCCCTGCTACTCACAGTCCCCTGCACCTTGTATTTCTTGTTCCCTTAGGGATAGGATTAGAACCAGGTGGGGTGGGCTGTTAATATATGTGTGTTTGTACTGTATTAAGATAGCTTTGTGGGTGGAATTTGGGAACCGTGTAGTTTAGTTTAGTGCTGTATTTATAGTACGGTATTGTTAGTGTATTGCGTGCGTAGTGTACTGTTGGTATTAATAAATATCTTGTTTTATTTGTAACTATCTGTAATGTGTGGTTATTAGCGATAGTTAGTTTAGTAAGGCGCATGCAGCTAGTTTAGTGGTTAGCGTAAGGCAAAGTATAGCGAAAGTATTAAAGTGTTATTAAAGGGAGTCTGTCATCAACATTTCACCTTTGTAACCCTTCCCATAGGTTTCCAGCATCCTTACAGTTAATAAAAACGTTACCTTTATCATCAATCCTGGACTTATAAAACCGGCAAAAAACATCTTTGTAGCATATGCAAATGACGGCTCGCAAGTGCCCAGGGACGGCGTTACCCTCGTAGGTGCCCTGCTAGCTCAGCCTTTTCTTCGCTTCCCCCACCTATCCTTTCCCTCTGACCGCCTATCTACTAACTTGTTGTTTCACCGACATCCCGCGCCTGCGCACTCAGGCCGTCGGCCGGCGCATGCGCACTGTGATGCCCTTTCCTTGTACGGCATCACAATAATTAATGCACATGCGCTGGCTTCGCGCCGTTAGCAACCTATGGGAAGGGTTACAAAGGTGAAATGTTGATGACAGACTCCCTTTAATATAAAGGTATAAATAGGCAGAGTCATCAATAGACGGCTCCTCCTATTTATGAATATTAATTATTGATATTTGCATAAATATTGATTGTTAATATTCCCCCTCTACATGGAGTCTCTATGGATGTCAATGTTATGTGGGCGCTGTGGATATCACTGTTATGGGGGTTAAGTGGATGTTACTGTTATGGAGTCTCTGTGGATGTCATTGTTATGGGGGCACTGTGGATGTCACTGTTGATGTTACTGTTATGGGGGCACTGTAAAAGTCACTGTTATAGGGAGCTCTGTGGATGTCACTGTTATGGGGTCTCTGTGGATGTCATTGTTATTGGGCCTCTGTGGATGTCACTGTTATGGGTTCTCTGTTGTCACTTTTATGAGGACGCTGTGGATGTCACTGTTATGGGGCCTCTTTCGATGTGACTGTTATGGGCTCCCTGTGGATGTCATTGTTATGGGGACACTGTAGATGTTACTGTTAGGGGGGACATTGTGGATGTCACTGTTATGGGGGAACTGTGGATGTCACTGTTATGGGGAATCTGTGGATGTCACTGTTATGTGGGGCTCTGTGGATGTCACTGTTATGTGGGGCACTGTGGATGTCACTGTTATGGGGGCTAAGTGGATGTTACTGTTATGGAGTCTCTTTGGATGTCAATGTTATATGGGCTGTGTGGATATCACTGTTATGGGGGTTAAGTGGATGTTACTGTTATGGAGTCTCTGTGGAGGTCACTGTTATGGGGTCTCTGTGGATATCACTGTTATGGAGTCTCTGTGGATATCATTGTTATGAGGACTCTGTGGGTGTCACTGTTATAGGGGCACTGTGGATGTTACTGTTATGGGGGCACTGTAGATGTCACTGTTATAGGGAGCTCTGTGGATGTCACTGTTATGGGGGCACTGTGGATGTCACTGTTATGTGGAATCTGTGGATGTCATTGTTATGGGGGCTATGTGGATGTTACTGTTATGGAGTCTATGTGGTTGCCATTGTCATGGGGGTGCTGAGGATAACACTGTAATGGGGGATCTGTGGATGTCTCTGTTATGTGGGGCTCATGCAAACGACCATGATCAGCCCTGGAATCCATGTCTCAGTCCATGTGTCAGCCACATTTTCCAGGCGACCTCGCTTTCCCTGACCCGCACTGACTGTATTATAGTAATGTTTGACTGTGGGGTAGTTGTAAGGCGCTCACCTCCTCGTGTGAACATACTCCCGATCAGATAGACACTGGCTGGATCATAAATTACTGTGATAGTCAATTTGGCAAATAATAAAGAGTGGTCCTATTGGGGTAGTGCAAAGGCACCCCCCAACTGAACTACTCGTAAATGAACAAGAAAATGCAAAGAAAAGGGGTAGTGACGTTTTAAAACCTAACTTTTAATAGGATAGTTATAAATCCCAACTGGGAAAAGGACCCCTACCTGACAAACAAAACACAGATACAGAAAAACAGGGGACCTGGTGTGGCAGGTCACCCGATGGTCAAATTGACGTGCACGTCCCAGGGTGGAACGGGACGCGAGCTGTATGACCAGTAAGCGTAAGCAAAATAACAATAATAATGAAGACCATGGTAAGTGCCGTGGTCTATAAACATGCCAGGGAGGCGAAAATAAGGGTAGGTCTTACCGGTGATGGGCAAGAGGACCGGCCAGTCCAATGCCCTAACGGAGGTGTTCTCACGTATGGATACGTCCCCCAGTGGTGGTCACTTTGTGCAGGAGGGCCACAGGGAAGAAACTGTCCCTGGTGTTGCCCTACTTGGCCTAGAACTGCCCTAAAGTGCCTACTAATACGGGGTCCGATCCCCGCAAGGGGTGGCCCCGTCCGGAACCTAGCCCTAAAAACAATGACCCTAAATGGCCCTGTGGGGACAGGGGAGAGGGCCCTGTGGGGCTCCAATGGCCTGGGTCAGCCAATGAAAAAGAGGGAGGGGGATTGAATGCTAGTGTGGATAGATGTGAAATATCCCATACACTAGTGTAGATGGATACTCTATGTCCCTACGCGTTTCGTTAGAGAGTATAAAGATGCTATATGTATCCTATGATAAAGGAACTATAGGTGATTGCCTATGGCAGACCCCATAACTCGTCAGGGGACAGGGGTAGAGGGTACAGTATGCCTCCCCACTCACAACCTATCTGTATGGTCAGAACAGAAATAGGGGGGGGGGGGAAACCAAAAGTACCAAGGTGGCGCAGACTTAGCGGGACTAGGTAGTCCTAGATGACCCAGAAACCTACAAGGTGAAAAAAACACATACAAAATAGTACAGTGAGTCTGGGGCGCACACTAACTAGATACTATTGCATAGCATGGCACAGTACAATGGCATGTTAGATGGGGTTACTCACTGTTTGGCGTGAGGGTCATGTGATTTCTCCTCATGAGATGCGGCACTATAGATACAGGTGCCGATCGTCTGCCGGCGTCTGACAGCGCATAAAGGCGCGCTGAGGGATTTAAATGTGAGGTGGAGAGATACTAGGCGCATGCGCGGTGGGCGCTGCCGCTGCTCACGTGCCAAAGTAGGTATCACGTGACGCAGAGTTTTTAGGGCTAGGTTCCGGACGGGGCCACCCCTTGCGGGGATCGGACCCCGTATTAGTAGGCACTTTAGGGCAGTTCTAGGCCAAGTAGGGCAACACCAGGGACAGTTTCTTCCCTGTGGCCCTCCTGCACAAAGTGACCACCACTGGGGGACGTATCCATACGTGAGAACACCTCCCTTAGGGCATTGGACTGGCCGGTCCTCTTGCCCATCACCGGTAAGACCTACCCTTATTTTCGCCTCCCTGGCATGTTTATAGACCACGGCAATTGCCACGGTCTTCATTATTATTGTTATTTTGCTTACGCTTACTGGTCATACAGCTCGCGTCCCGTTCCACCCTGGGACGTGCACGTCAATTTGACCATCGGGTGACCTGCCACACCAGGTCCCCTGTTTTTCTGTGTCTGTGTTTTGTTTGTCAGGTAGGGGTCCTTTTCCCAGTTTGGATTTATAACTATCCTATTAAAAGTTAGGTTTTAAAACGTCACTACCCCTTTTCTTCGCATTGATAGTCAATTTGGGTCAGGAGAGTCCGGTTAGCCTGGAAAATGCAGATTGCACACGGACAGTGTTCCCCAGGCTGATCATGGTTTTATCACACGTGTATCACACATGATAGGCCAAGTTAACCCCTCATTTTCACCTTAAGGGCCCGGCTATTTTTTGCAAATCTGACCAGTGTCACTTTATGTGTGAATAACTTTAAAACGCTTTTACTTATCCAGGCGATTATGAGATTGTCTTTTCGTAACATATTGTACTTCATGACATTGGTAAAATGGAGTAAAAAAAAAACATTTTTATTTATAAAAAAATACCAAATTTACCAAAAATCTGGAAAAATTTGCAAATTTTCAAGTTTCAGTTTCTCTACTTCTATAATACATAGTAATACCTCCAAAAATAGTTATTACTTTACATTCCCCATATGTCTACTTCATGTTTGGTTCATTTTAGGAATGCAATTTTTCTTTTTTTGGGGATGTTACAAGGCTTAGAAGTTTAGAAGCAAATCTTGAAATTTTTCAGAAATTTTCAAAAACCCACTTTTTAAGGACCAGTTCAGGTCTGAAGCACTTTGTGAGGCTTACATAATAGAAACCACCCAAAAATCACCCCATTCTAGAAACGACACCCCTCAAGGTATTCAAAACTGATTTTGCAAATGTCGTTAACCCTTTAGGTGTTCCACAAGAGTTAATAGCAAATGGAGATAAAATTTCAGAATATAGATTTTTGGCCAAATTTTCCATTTTAATCCATTTATTCCAGTAACAAAGTATGGGTTAACAGCCAAACAAAACTCAATATTTATTGCCCTTATTCTGTCGTTTGCAGAAACACCCCATATGTGGTCGTAAACTACTGTAAGGGCACACGGTAGGGCATAGAGGGAAAGGAGCACTGTGTGGTTTTTGGAAGGCAGATTTTGCTGGACTGGTTTATTTACACCATATCCCATTTGAAGCCCCCCTGATGCACCCCTAGAGTAGAAACTCCATAAAAGTGACCCCATTTTGGAAACTACGGGATAAGGTGGCAGTTTTGTTTGGACTATTTTTAGGGTACATATGATTTTTGGTTGCTCTATATTACATTTTTGTGAGGCAAGGTTACCAAAAATAGAAATTCTGAAACTTCATCTCCATTTGCCATAAACTGTTGAGGAACACCTAAAGGGTTAATAAAGTTTGTAAAATCAGTTTTGAATACCTTGAGGCGTGTACTTTCTTAGATGGGGTCACTTTTATGGAGTTTCTACTCTAGGGGTGCATCAGGGGTTCTTCAAATGGGACATGGTGCCAAAAAAAAGGCCATCAAATCTTTCAGAAACCATATGGCGTTCCTTTCGTTCTGCGCCCTGCCGTTTGGTCATACAGCAGTTTACGACCACATATGGGGTGTTTCTATAAACTGTAGAATCAGGGTAATAAATATAAAGTTTTGTTTGGCTGTTAACCCTTGCTTTGCTACTGGAAAAAACGGATTACAATTGAAGATTTGCAAAAAAATTGCTGTTTTGCCACCGTTTTTATTTTATTTTTTTGACCGTGTTCATCTGAGGGGTAAGGTCATGGGGTATTTTTATAGAGCAGGTCATTATGGACGGGGCAATACCTAATTCGTATGTTTTTTTATTTTTTTTATTTAGGTTTTACACAATAATATATTTCTTAAAACAAAAAAAAAATCATGTTTCAGTGTCTCCATAGACTGAGAGCCAGATTCTTACGGACACAGCGATACCTAATATGTCTACTTTTTTATTAATTTATTTAGGTTTTACACTATATTTTCCTTTTTTAAATAAAAAAAATACATTTTAGTATCTCCATAGTCTAAGAGTCAGTTTTTTGACGATTATCTTAGGTAGGCGCTCATTTTTTACGGGATGAAAGGACGGTTTTATTGGCACTATTTTGGAGGGCATATGACTTTTTGATCGCTTGCTATTACACTTTTTGTGATGTAAGGTGACATAAAAATACCTTTATTTGCACCGTTTTTATATTATTTTTTTGACCATGTTCATCTGAGGGGTTAGGTCATGTTGTATTTTTGTAGAGAAGATTCTTACAGAAGAGGAAATACCTAATATGTCTACTTTATTTATTTATATTAGTTTTACAAAATAATGTTTTGGAAAAAATTTAGTTTTTTTGTTTTAGTGTCTCAAGTCTGAGAACCATAGTTTTTTTTCGATTGTCAGTGGCTAAATGGAATTAAAATTGGGGAAGGGGATTATAAATTTAATACTCCATGGAAGTGTGGTACTTCCTGAAGCAAGCAATAATGCAGAGGCCTGGATGATCAGGGCACGTGTCACACTGAGTGGTGGTGTCCTTCCGTATCCCCCTCCTGTGACACACTACACCTTTTTTGGGTCCGTCCCTTCTTTCCAATATGGGGGACCACACCTGGAAAGTGTTGGCCAGGGTCGATCTGGGTGCCTCCAGTTCCCGAGGTACTCCGGCCTGCTCTTTCCGGTCAGAAAAGATCAGGGCCTTGAGGACGGCCTCATAGAACTGTAGGAATTCCGCTGTGTTGCCAGCGCTCCGGGATAGCACAAAAGAGTTGTACAAGGCAACCTGTACCAAGTAGACCGCAACTTTTTTGTGCCATGCCCGGGTTTTGCGCATGGCGTTATATAGCTTGAGGACTTGATCAGAGAGATCAACTCCTCCCATATACCCAATATATGCCCCAACCAGACCCCCAGACGAAGGTTCGCTGAAACGCGCGTCGGGGTTGGCGCCATCCTGGAGGAGGCACAGCATGGGTAACCGTTCAATGTCCTTTTGATTGTGAATGAACATGTTTTTTGCACTTGCACTTTATTGTCGAACATATATATACAGATGGACTGATTTATGGACGTAGTATCCGCTGTGTTTATCCTCTTCTAGACGATGTCGCTTTTTCCCTGCACCTATGCTCTTTTTAATCATGTTTGTGAAATATTTGTAATCATGTAATAAAATGACATTAATTTATAAGCGGTCAGGCAGTTATTTGTAGGTCCTTCCATATACCGATTGTAGTCGATGATACAATCGGGCTTGAGGACCGTTACCGCGGTACTTGGCACAGGGACAGGGGTGATGCCTTTACCGTGAATTGTGGACAGTACAAGGACATACCTCTTGTCATTATATCTGACCATCAACAGGTTTCCACTGATAAGGGCACGGGTCTCACCCCTGGGGATAGGTACCTGGTACCGCGTTGATTTTTTCGCACGGTCCCACAAGCGGATGTGGATCTGGCAGCGAGGGACTGGGAAAAGGGGATACTAGTATAAAAGTTATCCACGTACAGGTGGTAACCCTTATCTAGCAGTGGGTGCATAAGGTCCCACACAAGTTTCCCGCTAACACCCATTCTGGGGGTTCAATATGGGAATCTCACCCCTCGTACACACGAAACATGTAAGGTACTCTCACAAAGGTACTGAGGTACTCTCACAAAGTTTGTACAGCTTCACGCCATACCTCGCCCGCTTAGAGGGAACATACTGGCGGAAAATGAGTCTCCCCTTGAAAGCAATGAAAGACTCATCAACCGCGACGTCCCTTCCAGGTATATAGGCCTCCAAAAATTTGGCCCCAAAGTGATCGATGACCGGCCTGATTTTGTACAGGCGGTCATAGGCAGGATCACCTTTGGGGGGACATGCTGCATTATCTGCATAATGCAGGCATTTCCGAATGGCCTCAAAACGGGAACGTGTCATGGCCGTACTGTAAAGTGGGGTCTGGTAGAGGACGTCCCTACTCCAGTAATGCCTGACACTGGGTTTTTTGACTAGGCCCATGTGCAGCACGAGGCCCCAAAGCGTCCTTATCTCGGATGCACTGACCAGAGTCCAGCCACTGGCCCTAGCCAAATAGGAGCCCGGGTGTTGAGCAATAAACTGTTGGGCTTACAAGTTCGTTTGCTCCACCATCAGATTCACAAAGTGGTCACTGAAAAAAATAGTAAAATAGTCATATTCAGTGAAGCCCACTGTGGGAATCTGGATTCCTGGTTGGCCAACAAAGTCAGGAATCACGGGCTCAAAATCCTCTGGGGTACACCATGCAAGTTCACCGGTAGGGGGCTCAGGTGGACTTATATGGTGGGCTGGAAAACTAGTATGAGCCCCAGAGCTGCTTGTACTAGTGTGGGCCACAGGGTCCCTGGCATGGCGGTCCCCTTGCTCTGCCTGGGGTGCGTCTCCGCCGCCTTGAGGGCTCATCATCATCACTAGATGATTAGGAGGACGTGAATGACAAGAGGAAAATGGGGTCATCCTCGTCCTCACTGGGGCTCTCGTACTCGGAGGCAAGCAGGGCGTATGCCTCCTCAACCGAGAACGTCCGGCGGGCCATAGGGGAGTGTGTGTGTGTGCGTGCGTAGAAAACTTTATTTAGTGTTCGTGTGTGTGGGGGGACGGGTGTTCGCGGACTTTGCCCTAAACCTAACAGAAGAAAAAACGAAATAAAAAAGGGAAAAAAAAAAAGATTCAAACTTGCTGATCAGTCATCCGAAGCTGATCAGCGGTGGGGTGGGCGATGCGCTAACAGTGGCCGGACGCTAAGAGTGCCGGCCACAGTCAGCGTACGCAAAAAAAACAAACACTTGCGCCCCAAAAAATGTGTGTGTGTGGGGGGGCAAGATGCAGCACCCCTGGGGGTTCCAGGGTCACACAGCTGTGCTTGTAAACGTTCCCTGAATATCCCTGCCTAATCTAACCTTTCCCTAACCTGTCCCTATGTACCTTTTAGTGCCAGATGGCACTGTGGACGGTCAGAAGGGGGGTGCTGGGAAGAGATGGGGGTTGCTGGGCATAGATCCGACGCTGCTCCTCTCTCCACGGGCTCCGGACACAGAAAGGGTGAGGAGGCAGAGCCGCAGTAAGTTTAAACCTCCCGCCCGCCCTGCAGCCAATTAGAAGCAATCCTGAGAGGTGATGTCACCATCACCTCTCAGGATCACAGGATGGTGATTGGTGGTGTATTATCATACCACCGATCACCATCCTGTTCCGGGTTATCGGGACCTGCAGTTTGCAGCGATCGCCGATAAGGAGGGGGGGGTCACAGGACCCCCCCCCCCACATTGTCCCAGGGTGCCTTCTGATTGATTTCAGCAGGCACCCAGTTCCGATCACTGCCCGCTGCGCGGCGGTGATCGGAAATACACATGACGTACCGGTACATCATGTGTCCTTAAGTACCAGGGCATCATGACGTACCAGTACGTCATGTGTCCCCAACAGGTTAAACACTTCAGCAGGCAGGACCATAAAAGATTGGATTAGGCCTCATGCATACGACTGTATCCGATTTGCGGTCTGCAAGTTGCAGATCTGCTAAATATGGACACTGTCCGGGTTGCGATCTGCATTCTTTTTTTTACAGAGCCGTTGACTTCTATGGGTTTGAGGTCTGCATTTTGAAGACCAGAATAGGACATGTTCTATGTCTTACAGAACTGATATACGGATGCAGAGAACACACGTCCAAGTGTTTTCCACATCCGTATATCACTTGCACAAAAGATATAACATGTCTTATTTTGGTCCTCAAAATTTAAAATAAAAATGCGGATCACACACAGACAGTATCCTTACAGACCTCAAAACAGATACAGTTGGGCGCATGAGGCTTTAGCTACACACTTCAGCAGGCAATATAACACAAGATACTGTAGGATTATCAAGCACAGCAGACTACTGTATATTGTACATGATTGGATTACATCATACCTCCCAACCATCCCGGATACGGCAGGACAATCCCAGATTACAGTGGTTGTCCCGCTGAAGGTACAGTGCTGCCCATAATTATTCATACCCCTGGCAAATTTTGACTTAAAGTTACTTTTATTCAACCTGCAAGTAATTTTTTGACAGGAAATGACATAGGTGTCTCCCAAAAGATAATAAGACGATGCACAAGAGGCATTATTGTGGAAAAAAAACAACATTTCTCAGCTTTTATTTACATTTGAGCAAAAAGTGTCCAGTCCAAAATTATTCATACCCTTCACAAACTGTCACAGTTTGTGGGAAAATCAAAAGTTCTATACCATTCCAAATAGTCCAAGCTGTTCTAAAGCATCCTAATTACCGTGATTAATTGGGAACAGCTGTTTTAATCAACTCAACAGGTGAAAAACAGCAGCTCTCGGCAGTTGGTTTGTGGACAGTCATGGCTAAGACAAAAGAGCTCAGTGAGGACCTGTGGCTGCGCATTGTGGCTGCTCACAAGTCAGGAAAGGGCCACAAGGCCATTTCTAAATGTTTTCAAGTTCCAGTGGCTACAGTGCAAAGTATTATAAAAAAATACAAGATGTTCTGCAGTGTGGAAAATCTCAGAGGACGTGGTCGGAAGCCAAAAGTGACACCTGTGCTGGCCAGGAGGATAGTTAGAGAGGTGAAAAAGAATCCAAGGATCACTACCAAGGTCATCCTGGTGAATATGGGCTCTGCTGGTGGCAATGTCTCAAGGCAGACAATCCAACGGACACTGCAAACTGCTGGGTTCCACGGTTGCAGACCAAGGAGGACGCCACTTCTCCAGATAAGGCACACAAAAGCTCATCTGGACAAAGAAGAAGAATTCTGGTCTTCTGTGTTATGGTCAGATGAAACAAAAATTGAATCGTTTGGTCACAATGATGTTTCCTTCATTTGGCGTAAAAAAGGAGAAGCCTTCAACCCAAAGAACACCATCCCCACTGTCAAACATGGTGGTGGGAACCTAATGCTTTGGGGGTGCTTTTCAGCCAATGGACCAGGGAACCTAATCACAGTAAACGGCACCATGAAAAAAGGGCAATACATGAGGATTCTCAACGACAACATCAGGCAGTCTGCAGAGAAACTTGGCCTTGGGCACCAGTGGACATTTCAGCATGACAATGACCCAAAACACACAGCAAAAGTGGTGAAGAAATGGTTAGCAGACAACAACATTAACGTTTTGGAGTGGCCCAGCCAGAGTCCAGACTTGAATCCAATTGAGAATCTGTGGAGGGAGCTAAAGATCAGGGTGATGGCAAGAAGACCCTCCAACCTGAAAGATTTGGAGCTCATTGCTAAAGATGAATGGGCAAAGATAACTGTGGAGACACGCAAAAAGCTGGTCTGCAATTATAGGAAGCGTTTGATTGCTGTAATAGTCAATAAAGGCTTTTCTATTGATTATTGAGAAGGGTATGAATAATTTTGGACTGGACACGTTTTGCTCAAATGTAAATAAAAGCTGAGAAATGTTTTTTTCCCACAATAATGCCTCTTGTAAACCGTCTTATTATCTTTTGGGAGACAGCTATGTCATTTCCCGTCAAAAAAATACTTGCTGGTTGAATAAAAGTAACTTTAAGTCAAAATTTGCCAGGGGTATGAATAATTATGGGAAGCACTGTAATTATGTGGTTTTTATTTTTTCTTGACTTTCTGTGAGGGGCACAATGTGGGCATATTACTGGGGGGCACAATGTGGGCATATTACTGGGGGCACAATGTGGGCATATTACTGGGGGGCACAATGTGGGCATATTACTGGGGGGCACAATGTGGGCATATTACTGGGGGGCAAAATGTGGGCATATTACTGAAGGGTACAACATGGGCATATTACAGGGGGCACATAACTGGGCATATTATTGGGGGCATATAACTGGGCATATTAATGGGGGCACAGATGGGCATAATTCTGTGAAGACATAATGTGGGCATAAATACTGTGCGGTGGCTTGAAGGGGGAATAATTACTATTTGGGGGCATTAACACGTTAAGGACTTTGGACAAGAATGCTCGTCCTAACTGGACGGTACTTCAGGCACTAGGACGAGCATTCTTGTCCTAGTGTTAACGCTGCCCCACACACGCTGCCGCGATCAGCAGCAGGGACTCGGCTGATACTGACAGCTGGGCCCTGCTGTATCTACCAGCATCGGTGAAAACACAGATGCCGGCAGATTAACCACCTGTATGCAGCGGTAACACTGACCGCGACATACAGGGGTTTTTCGGAAGCTTGTATATCCCCATCGGGTCACAGTGCTGCGGTGACGGGGACCCGATGGTTGCTATGGCAGCCCCGATGCCTTAAACAGGCATCGGGACTGCCAGCTGCGGAAGCCCAGGAGATCCAGTCCCAGGGCTGTTAGTGTCTTACAGTGTAAGACACTGACAGTTCAATACAGTACAATACAAGTGTCCGGTCTTCTTATAAACTGGTCTAAGACCAGTTTGATGCCAATAGACCCGCTACCCCAGAAGGAGGTTCTTGTAACTCAGTTGGACATCGTTGACACTCTTCAATACTTGGGCTTGATTATATCGCCCAGGGTTGAAAATTTTGCCCAACTTAATTTGATCCCATCGATAACGAAAACTAGAGCAAAAATAGGGATCTGGTTGAGACTTCCTCTATCCAAAGCTGACCGAGTTTCATTGGTTAAAATGGTGATACTACCACAATTTCTGTATGTGCTCAGGAATACACCTACCTGGATAGAAGATAAATACTTTAAACTCATGGAAAGAATAATTAATGATTTAGTGTGGGGAAGAAAACGAGTCCGGCTAAAATTGGAACATCTATACAAACCACTGGAATATGGGGGTTTAAATCTCCCCTATCTTAAAGGGTATTTTGTTGCTGCCCAGGTACTGATGTGTTATGAATCTAAAAATAGTGCACTTCTAGGGAGCTTAGTAGGGAGCTATTCATATAATAATATATTTACCCTTTTGGAATCCGGGCTATTGAGTAGTCAAGAGCGGGGTCATAGAGAGACTATAAAATTACTTTCGAAAGTGTGGGCCACTACTAGAACATGGCTGAAGGTAAAGGGTTCACTCACATTCACGCCTCTTTGACACAACGTACACCTACAGATGTTAGATGGTATTGCAGCAGACACATTTTGGCAAAAGAATAGGATTTTTTTCATCTCACAAGTAGTTAAGGATAGAGAGATTAAGTCATTCACAGAGTTATCACATAATTTAGGAAACCTTTCATGGTTTAGGTATTTCCAGCTGCGTTCAGCATTATCTAGTCTGGATGATAAATTAGTGTTGGATATAGATAGTTCATCTTTTTTAAATGATTGGATAGGGAGGACACCTTTAAGAATGAAGATTTCAAATATATATAAACTATTACTTAAGGCACGGTTTTGTGATACACAGTCACCAGGACAAAGAGCCTGGGAGTTGGATTGTCCGAATATACAACTAGAAGGGTGGGGGAATATCTTAGCTAATTTAGGCTCACTATCCCAGAACTTTAACCATGTTCTAGTAAACTTTAATATCTGCCATAGACTATATGTTGCCCCTATATGGCTAAATAAATGTGGGCTAAGAGATACATCCAAGTGCCCTAGATGCGATATCCTAGGTGTGGACTACCTCCATATGATCAGTACTTGCTCAGAACTTAGAAAATACTGGAATAATATCAATAACTTTCTTATTTCTAAACTCAAAATACGAATACCCAACTACACAGCGATATGCTATGAGGTAGGTCTTACGCAATGTCACGTCCCTATCCGGATCTTATTCATAAAAAAATTTAGGAGTATAATCCGGGTAACTGTTAATGTAAAATAAGAATATTAAGAATATTAAGCCAGGAAGCAGGACGTCCATATGGCCGCACCTGTAGCCTCTGAAGACAATAGACCCTAATAACCATCTGCTGAGTTCACCTCACACCTCATGCAGCTTCATAAGGAAACCTCAGACCGTAGGTCTCCTGGTGCTATTGTTAGGCACCCAAGCTAAACACATGCTAATTGCCCCTACCTTTATGCCTGGTTAATTTACACTTAAGACATGAAGAGAGCTGGGAGGAAGGATTAGCATAATGAGACATGTAGGGCCAGTCTCTTAGCCACCCAGGAAAATAAATTTTTCAAGAACTCGGGCCGTAATTATGGTACCAGTATGAGAGCCACCCCAAAATGAAGCCTGTATCGAGGGTAGAAGATAGAACCTAGACATGACTAAGCAGGGGCCTCACTCACACGAGAAATGGGGTGACGGTCTCCTGTAAGGCAGAGGGGTGGCGTGTAATTGTTCATAAATTCATGGGGGACTCAGCACAAGTGCAGGATTTTCCATAACTATTGCACAGTCAAAAATATGGCACATTTTTGTCAAATTATAGAAAATTTGCCTGATCGCCAGTCACTAGTCTATTAATAGGATACTGTTGATTTCATTTCATGACCCATTGAAAAATAAAATACATGAAATATACCCGCGCGAATAATGGTCCTTCTGCCAGAGTAAATATATATATAGATAGATCTGTATATACCTATATATATATATATATATATATATATATATACATACAGTACAGACCAAAAGTTTGGAGACACCTTCTCATTCAAAGAGTTTTCTTTATTTTCATGACTATGAAGGCATCAAAACTATGAATTAACATATGTGGAATTATATACATAACAAACAAGTGTGAAACAACTGAAAATATGTCATATTCTAGGCTCTTCAAAGTAGCCACCTTTTGCTTTGATTACTGCTTTGCACACTCTTGGCATTCTCTTGATGAGCTTCAAGAGGTAGTCCCCTGAAATGGTCTTCCAACAGTCTTGAAGGAGTTCCCAGAGATGCTTAGCACTTGTTGGCCCTTTTGCCTTCACTCTGCGGTCCAGCTCACCCCAAACCATCTCGATTGGGTTCAGGTTCGGTGACTGTGGAGGCCAGGTCATCTGGCGCAGCACCCCATCACTCTCCTTCATGGTCAAATAGCGCTTACTTTCAAAGTTTTCCCAATTTTTCGGCTGACTGACTGACCTTCATTTCTTAAAGTAATGATGGCCACTCATTTTTCTTTACTTAGCTGTTTTTTCTTGCCATAATACAAATTCTAACAGACTATTCAGTAGGACTATCAGCTGTGTATCCACCTGACTTCTCCTCAACGCCACTGATGGTCCCAACCCCATTTATAAGGCAAGAAATCCCACTTATTAAACCTGACAGGGCACACCTGTGAAGTGAAAACCATTTCAGGGGACTACCTCTTGAAGCTCATCAAGAGAATGCCAAGAGTGTGCAAAGCAGTAATCAAAGCAAAAGGTGGCTACTTTGAAGAACCTAGAATATGACATATTTTCAGTTGTTTCACACTTGTTTGTTATGTATATAATTCCACATGTGTTAATTCATAGTTTTGATGCCTTCAGTGTGAATCTACAATTTTCATAGTCATGAAAATAAAGAAAACTCTTTGAATGAGAAGGTGTGTCCAAACTTTTGGTCTGTACTGTATATATATATATTTTTTATATTTATTTATTTCTATATATACACTCACATCAAGTTTAAGATATATGATTTAACCTCTTATCAAATATTATTTTTATTTTTTTATTTCTAAATTTCAATCATCCAGTACCAGCAATAGTACCTTCCAAAAAAAATCCCCTATTACCTTACTTGAGTTAGTAAGTTAGTCAATTTTAAACCATCTTTAACCCTTGTTTTGTAATTCGTTTTTAATCCTAAACAAGCGCAATAAAACATTGATATAATAATTATCCTATCCAGAACCCATCATATACTAATTTTTTGACCTAAAACTTTGTTATGCTTTAACATTTTTATATTTTTTAATCTGTTATTATGTAGTAATTTCTTCTTTATAAGTTCCTCCTCAGGACTCCATTAAAGAAGGTGTTGGAGGATAATTTCTCTGTGGAGGAGCAAAAGCAGGCGGTACCATTGGGAAAGTATTTCAGACTCTAGCCCACCAGATGTGGGTAAGAGGTGAAGCTGTACCCTCTCACCAACCACCTTCATTACCCTCATAGTCACTGGAGGAAGTCGAGGAGTAGGATGACGACGATGTTTTTACCACCACCATCCTGGAGTCAAAATATTTGCAGTGGTTTTCTTAACTTATTCAGTGTCCACACACAGGTGTCAGTTTAGTCTTCACCGCAGGCAGATTTTTCCTCAAGCCAAGACTAATAAACCAGTTGCATTCCTAACTTTGATTTCTCTGTTATACTACACATGTTTGTTAATTTTATTTAGGAGTATTTGAATTCACTCCAAGCACGGTAACTATACAGTAGTATCTATCCACTCTTAACTGTCCTCCAGATAGCAAGTTTCAACTGTCAGCCTCTTCAGCTTTCCTATTTCATGACCACATTTCATAAGCACAGCTGGGATATTCTCTTTTTTTTTTAACTATACCTTTTTAGGCCAAAGATATTTAGTATAAACCAAAAAAGAAAAATTTACTTTGAATTTGGTTCTTTATTGAACTGTAAGCATTTTTTTTCCTACCTATGGCACAACAGTCAAGTAGTGTAAAAACGTAATAGTGGCAAGTACAAATTAAATTTTAAAATTATGACTATTTGCAAAAAAATATATATTACTACGTGTGTGAACAAAATTCGCTAGATTATTAATTTCTCAATATATAAAAAAGTATAATAATAAAATTAGTATTTGAAAATTGAATACATAGAGTGTAGAGATTAATAACTACTAAAACTGTATGTGCATTTATTGTTTTCATGTCATTTAAAAATGACATTTATCTACTAAAAAAAGATTCAATAAAAAAAAATTATTGTTAGAAGAAAAAACCAGAATGGATTAGAAATAATTTTAGCGATTACGCAAATTTATTTGTTGGAGCCTTGCATCCTCATTAACAAAAGAAAACCGGGATGAATTTAGTGGAATCTCTCAAGAAATGATGACATGATTTCTATAATAATGATGTGATAATTTTCATTACATATATTCTTTAACAAATTAATAATGTATATAGCTACATCAAAATGTGCCAATAATTCTACATTCACATAACCGGATTACCACACGGCTGCGTATGACGCCAGTCACACAAAACCATGTAGAGAGAGGCCAACACGGAAGTCAGACATCCCTCCCAGGATGACTGACGACACCATGTTCGAACCTCGATCCTTATATAAAAAAAAATTATAAATAATAAAATAATAAACTTTTTTTGTGTTTATCAATCAGTCCTGACAATGGAAGGCCAGGTGCAGTCCCCACCTTTAACAGTGACAACCACAACAAGGCTCACCCAAACACAATTTTTTCAAAATAACAAACTAAAAAAAAAAAAAAAATCTAATAAAAAAAAATTGTGAATGTTGATTATTAACACTTAAAAAAAATCATTGATTATACATAGCACATGTCAGAATAGCAAACATGCACACCAATTTCTGAGAATTCCAATACTATATACTAGAGAAACTACTATTGAAAATAAGTGGTCCATGCCGGTTGTCTCAAAACAATCTTGACAGACTGCTTAAACACGTATTTTGTTGTAATGTAATACAAGGATCAATCATAATTTAGCAGATTTAATGGCAGACAGTAGAATTTAAATACTAAAGCTACAGAACAAGGGCTACCCATCGATCTGCGTAAGCCAGCACTGTCATGACAGGCAGCAGCTTAGAAATGATAACTCTTCACTAAAAGGACTACAACATTTTTTACACAACTACGCAGGCAGGATCAATAAACACCCAATCTTATAAATCTCAACGCTATAGTGTAAGTTCGACACATACATAGGACTAAATATTCAGATTAAATGGCACCATAAGATTAACTTTATTGATCAAAGTCCTACAACTAAGTCAACAGCACCAAGACACAAAGCAGCATCAGCTGGTAGAAGTTACATTGAAGTATAAGGCCTATAAATATCTAGGCCTAACTCCGCAGGACAGGCAGCAGCAGCCAACATTTTTTTTAAAGTCCTACAGACAAGTCAACGTGACCTTAATGACAAACAGCAGCAGCAGCATCAGCAGGTAGAAGTTACATTGAAGTATAAGGCCTATAAATATCTCGGCCTAACTCCGCAGGACAGGCAGCAGCAGCCAACAGCGTTTTAAATGCATTGGCCAAGCATCTCACTTTATAAATAAGTGTAGCATTAGCACTATAATTTTTGTGACTATGGCATTGTTGTACTTTATCTGATTTGCAGTGTGCTGCTGCATTGTCTCTTTTTTCCTCTAGGTCTTTGCCATGGCGGCGTGCACCTGCACACTGGGCCAATGACAGAGTCTGGAGGTGGCGGCAGCATCATGAGACCACAGAGTGGCAATCTGTGATAGTGTGGAGGTGGGTTGCAATACCAGTACTCGCTGAAGATGGTGGGTGAAAGAAAGAGCACTTGGCATCAGATGTGTGGCATCAGGCGGGTGGCAGCATCAGAATAGTAGCTGAGGCAGGTAGCCAGAAGAAACCAGTCTCTTTTATCAAAGTGTTGGTGTGGCACCATGGATGATCTAGTCTGGTGCATCAGGAATTGGTGGGTGGCAATCCTGGCTGATCCATGCCTGATTCATCTTGACAAAGGTCGGTCTCTCCACATTTTAGGAGACAGGCGCCCGCAGCACTAAACACCCACTTTGATGCCACACTACTGGCCGGGCAGGACAGCTTTTCCAGGGCAAACTTGGCCACAAATGCAGTTTGGCTGCCCAGTAGAGATGTCGCGAGCATAAAATTTTCCGTTCGCGAACGGCGAACGAGAATTTCCGCAAATGTTCTCGAACGGGTGAACCGGGCGAACCGCCATAGACTTCAAAAGGCCGGCGAATTTTAAAACCCACAGGGACTCTTTCTGACCACAATAGTGATGGAAAAGTTGTTTCAAGGAGAATAACACCTGGACTGTGGCATGCCGGAGGGGGATCCATGGCAAAACTCCCATGGAAAATTACGTAGTTGACGCAGATTCGGGTTTTAATCCAAAAAGGGCATAAATACCCAGCTCCACAGAGGCTGTCCTCTTTTTTTTTAATTAAAAAATCTGTTCTTATCAGTTTAATCTTTGTTTTATCCCCTATCAGGTGCCGGTGTGGTGTATGGAATAGATTTTAGGAACCGGGAGATGGAAAAAGATGCTTGGTCGGTCCTCTTACTTCCAATTTGGGGCACTGCGCGTGCAATGTACTGTGCTACCCGATATGAGTGGTATGTTAAGTAGTACTATTCCTATCAGTTTAATCCCTGTTAAATCCCCTATCAGGGGACATGTATGGAATAGATTTTAGGAACCGAGAGATGGAAAAAGATGCTTGGTCGGTCCTCTTACTTCCAATTTGGAGCACTGCGCGTGCGCCGTGCAATTTACTGTGCTACCACATATGAGTGGTATGTTAAGTAGTACTATTCCTATCAGTTTAATCCCTGTTACGTACCCTATCAGGGGCCGGTGTATGGAATCGATTTTAGGAACCGGGAGATGGAAAAAGATGCTTGGTCGGTCATCTTACTTCCAATTTGGGGCACTGCGCGTGCGCCGTGCAATTTACTGTGCTACCAGATATGAGTGGTATGTTAAGTAGTACTATTCCTATCAGTTTAATCCCTGTTACGTCCCCTATCAGGGGACGTGTATGGAATAGATTTTAGGAACCGGGAGATGGAAAAAGATGCTTGGTTGGTCCTCTTACTTCCAATTTGGGGCACTGCGCGTGCTCCGTGTAATGTACTATGCAATCCCAATATGAGTGGTGTGTTTAAGTAGTACTATTCCTATCAGTTTAATCCCTGTTACGTCCCCTATCAGGGGACGTGTATGGAATAGATTTTAGGAACCGGGAGATGGAAAAAGATGCTTGGTCGGTCCTCTTACTTCCAATTTGGGGCACTGCGTGTGCAATGTACTGTGCTACCCGATATGAGTGGTATGTTAAATAGTACTATTCCTATCAGTTTAATCCCTGTTAAATCCCCTATCAGGGGACATGTATGGAATAGATTTTAGGAACCGAGAGATGGAAAAAGATGCTTGGTCGGTCCTCTTACTTCCAATTTAGGGCACTGCGCGTGCGCCGTGCAATTTACTGTGCTACCACATATGAGTGGTATGTTAAGTAGTACTATTCCTATCAGTTTAATCCCTGTTACGTCCCTATTAAGGCGCCGGTGTATGGAATCGATTTTAGGAACCGGGAGATGGAAAAAGATGCTTGGTCGGTCCTCTTACTTCCAATTTGGGGCACTGCGCGTGCGCCGTGCAATTTACTGTGCTACCAGATATGAGTGGTATGTTAAGTAGTACTATTGCTATCAGTTTAATCCCTGTTACGTCCCCTATCAGGGGACGTGTATGGAATAGATTTTAGGAACCGGGAGATGGAAAAAGATGCTTGGTTGGTCCTCTTACTTCCAATTTGGGGCACTGCGCGTGCGCCGTGCAATGTACTATGCAATCCCAATATCAGTGGTATGTTAAGTAGTACTATTCCTATCAGTTTAATCACTGTTACGTCCCCTATCAGGGGACGTGTATGGAATAGAGTTTAGACAACCGCAAAGAGTTGTCAATAGTTGACACACTCATGACATAAATTTTATTCCTCTATGCGTCAATCTTGGTGTAGTGATGACTGTGCTCGTGCGCACGTTTGGGAGATTTCAGTCGATGTCGGTTTTTCAAAGCCTATGGTCGTGCTGAGGTAGTTCAATGACAGTTAAGTGACCCAGAAAACAATGATTCTGCAGTGTGGGCCCATTGTTGGCCTAGTAGGCTTTAATGATCACCTTAGATGATCACAAAGAAAATTAATGTATTATATGGCAGTGTCCATTTGTGTACAGTTCATCACATAAAAAATTGTGGAGGTAAATATATATAGGCAGACCGGAAAGAGATAAACAGTGAAAAAAATATATAAGCGAAAAAAATATATATAAAAAAAAGTTTGTAACAGTCAGGTGCTGAGCTTAGTGTGGCGTCCCACACATTGGAAAAAGCTGCACGCTGACTGTGTACCTTCTTTGTGAAGTTTTAGATGTCCTGGCTGTTGGAGCGATCTCGATGCGCTCTGTTGTGTCTGTTTCCCGGTCTTCTCGGCGTGCCGCATGGGTATGACATCACTTCTTTGGCGTCTCACTTGTCCTTGCCGGACTTGGTTGAAGATTTTCGCTGGTGGTCTTTGTCGGTAGTTAGGAAGCGCTTCCAGGGTAGAGTTCTTTTGGCAGGTATTAGAGGGAGGTCACCAGACGCGTTTCGAAGGACTTAGCTGCCTTCTTCATCAGTGGTAGCCCTCTGACTGCCGTGTATTGCCTTTTATGCTGCTGGTGGATCTTACTGGACCTGGACTGGATCTCGTTTTGTATGGTCCAGACTTTTTTGTATGCTGGTACCATCGAAAATCTGGGTAAGTACTAGTCGGATATCTTCTTTTATTTACTCTTTATATACATATGTATATATTTGCCTATTTTGCTGCTGATGGTAGTGTGGTGTCCTTACTGGTTTAATCTTAGTTCTAAGGGTATTTCAATATTTGTGTTTGTTGCGGTGCCGTTGCGTTTTCTGCTGGATATTCATTTCTATATGTGTGGGCCTGTTTGGGGACCCTGGTTTGGGTTCTATAGTTTTTCTTTTGACGCTCTGTATTTTCGGTGGTTTATTCTTTAATAATTTGTGGTCTCTGATTTGAACTGGATTCTGTGCTTTGGGTTTTTCTGCGGTGTTGGGATTTTTCTGCAGTGTTGGGGCTTTTCTGCGGTATTTTGTACGTGCGGTATGCTGTCCGTGTGTCCTTAGTGTCTAGGGGGCCTTCGTGTGGTTTTTTGTTACCCTGCGGTATCGTTGCGTTTTTTTCTGGTGCGTTTTCTTCTTCTTCAATGGTGCGTTTTTGGGTTGCAGTGGTCATAACTTGTTTTTGGGGGTGTGAGGGGGGGGTTGTGTGTGTGGTGACTTTGGTGGCCAGTGGTGTGGGTGGTTGGGGTGGTGCGTTCCGTTCTGGGTGTTTGTGAGGGAATAAATTTGTAGTGGTGTGCTGGTTGTTCTGTTTGGTTTTTGCTCATTTTACTCAATTTGGTCCAGGATTTGGATGCAGTTTTTTGGGGATCCATTGGTGTTGTTCTGTCTGTGGTGTGTATTTTGGATTATTGATGTCTGAGAATCCCTGTTGGGGTTCTTGTGTTTTTGTTTGCATACTTTCTTGTGGAGCCGCTGCGTTTCTATGGTGCGTTTTTCCATGGTGCGTTTTTAGTGCGGTTTTAGTGCGTTTTTTCAGTGATGCGTTTTTTTTCGGTATATTTTGTGCAGGTTCTGGTGGTGGGTGTGTGCAGTGTCTAGGGTGCTTTCTGGTATGGTGCAGGTACTGTGGTTTTGTGTTTTGGGAACCTGGTGTGGTTTTTATTTTTATTTTTGTTTTTATTTGTGTTTGTGTACTTTCTAGCGGTGCTGCTGTGTTATTGGGGAGTGTGTGTGGTGGTGGCGCGTGTTGGGTGCTGGTTAGGGGATTGGACTCTTTGTTTGTGTAGTCCTATGTGGTTTTGCTCTTTTTTGGATGCGGTTTTTGGGATCTAATTTTGGTTGGTGTATTGTGTTCTGTCAGTGGTATGTTTGTTTAGATTGATGGTCGTGGTATCTGGGGGTCTATATTGGGATCTCTTATGGCATCGCTGCGTGTTTTTGGATCCAATTTTTTGGATCTCCTTTTTTATCTGTTTTGTTTTTGCAGCCACAGTGCAGCACCAGAGGCCAGAAAAATTAGGCATGTACACATGCCTGAAAAATTAGGTATTGTTGCAGCCGCTGCTGCAGCAGCAGCCGGAAAAATTTATGTTTTCCAGGCAGAAAGTGCGCTAAAACATTGCGGCTTGAACCCTAATTGGTGGCGGAGAAGTCACACAAGTCATCCGGCATGCAGAGATTAAATACAGCAGCGTGTGGACCATTTTATAGCCCAAGGCATCTCATCAGGCCTTTCTTAGTCAAATGCATCCCCCACTGTCAGTCCCTTCGGGATCCATGCCTCATTCATCTTAATAAAGGTGAGGTAATCTAGACTTTTTTGACCTAGGCGACTTCTCTTCTCAGTGACAATACCTCCTGCTGCGCTGAAGGTCCTTTCTGACAGGACACTTGAAGCGGGGCAGGCCAGAAGTTCTATCGCAAATTGGGATAGCTCAGGCCACAGGTCAAGCCTGCACACCCAGTAGTCAAGGGGTTCATCGCTCCTCAGAGTGTCGATATCTGCAGTTAAGGCGAGGTAGTCTGCTATCTGTCAGTCGAGTCGTTCTCTGAGGGTGGACCCCGAAAGGCTGTGGCAATGCGTAGGACTTAAAAAACTCTGCATGTCCTCCATCAACAACACGTCTGTAAAGCGTCCTGTCCTTGCCGTCGTGGTAGGAGGAGGATTACTTTCACCTCTTCCCCTGTTAGATTCCCGTTGTGGTGTGACATCACCCTTATACGCTGTGTAAAGCATAGTTTTTAACTTGTTTTGGAACTGCTGCATCCTTTCCGACTTCCGGTAATTCGGTAACATTTCAGGCACTTTCTGCTTATACTGGGGGTCTAGTAGCGTGGCCACCCAGTACAGGTCGTTCTCCTTCAGCCTTTTTATACGAGGGTCCCTCAACAGGCATGACAGCATGAAAGACCCCGTTTGCACAAGGTTGGATGCCGAGCTACTCATGTCCCGTTCCTCGTCCTCACTGATGTCATTGAAGGTCTGTTTTTCCCCCCAGCCACGTACAACACCACGGGTACCAGATAGGTGACAACGAGCACCCTGGGATGCCTGCTGTGGTTGGTCTTCCTCCTCCTCAAAGCCACATTCCTCCTCTGACTCCTCTTCCTCAGACTCCAGCAAGCGATGCTGATAAGGCTGTTTCTGGTGGTGATGGTGACCACAACTCTTCCTCTTCATGCTCATCTATGGCCTGATCCAGCACTCTTCGCAGGGCACGCTCCAGGAAGAAAACAAATGTGATGATGTCGCTGATGGTGCCTTCGGTGCGACTGACTAGGTTTGTCACCTCCGCAAAAGGACGCATGAGCCTACAGGCATTGCGCATGAGCGTCCAGTAGCGTCCAGTAACGTGGCAAAAAAATACCCAGCTCCGCAGAGGCTGTCCTAGCACCCCGGTCATACAAATACTCATTGACGGCTTTTTCTTGTTGGAGCAGGTGGTCGAACATTAGGAGTGTTGAATTCCAACGTGTATTTTTCCCGATTAGTTGTACTATGCGTGCAAGCTACTGTGACACCAGATATGAGTGGTGCAACTGGGCACTGGCAGTAGTGGGCACAGTACACGCTGTAGGCCTGACACACACGCTTGCAGGCAACTGTAATTATATTACAGTGAAATATATTATTATTTTTTTAAATGCAAGCTACTGTGACACCAGATATGAGTGGTGCAACTGGGCACTGACAGTAGTGGGCACAGTATACGCTGTAGGCCTGACACACACGCTTGCAGGCAACTGTAATTATATTACAGTGAAAAATTTGTTGTTTTTTTTTAAATGCAAGCTACTGTGACACCAGATATGAGTGGTGCACTGGGCACTGGCAGTAGTGGGCACAGTACACGCTGTAGGCCTGACACACACGCTTGCAGGCAACCGTAATTAGATTACAGTGAAATATATATATATTTTTTTAAATGCAAGCTACTGTGACACCAGATATGAGTGGTGCAACTGGGCACTGACAGTAGTGGGCACAGTATACGCTGTAGGCCTGACACACACGCTTGCAGGCAACTGTAATTATATTACAGTGAAAAATTCATTGTTTTTTTTTAAATGCAAGCTACTGTGACACCAGATATGAGTGGTGGCACTGGGCACTGGCAGTAGTGGGCACAGTACACGCTGTAGGCCTGACACACACGCTTGCAGGCAACTGTAATTAGATTACAGTGAAAAAATTGTTTTTTATTTTTAAATGCAAGCTACTGTGACACCAGATATGAGTGGTGCAACTGGGCACTGGCTGTAGTGGGCACAGTAGACGCTGTAGGTCTGACACACATGCTTGCAGGCAACTGCAATTAGATTACAGTGAAAAAATATATATATTTTTTTTAAATGCAAGCTACTGTGACACCAGATATGAGTGGTGGCACTGGGCACTGGCAGTAGTGGGCACAGTACACGCTGTAGGTCTGACACTCACGCTTTCAGGCAACTGCAATTAGATTACAGTGAAAAAAGTTTTTGTTTTTTTTAAATGCAAGCTACTGTGACACCAGATATGAGTGGTGGCACTGGGCACTGGCAGTAGTGGGCACAGTACACGCTGTAGGCCTGACACACACGCTGGCAGGCAACTGCAATTAGATTACAGAGAAAAAAAAAAGCAGACTGATGTACTAAATGGGCTTTTTGGGGTGCTGTCAGGTCGCTGTCCTTACAGCAGATCAGATGAGTTTTTGAGAAATGGAGTGGACACTGAATACACTGGCCTAACTATCGATTTCCCTATTAAATCAGCAGCAGCTGCACTGTCCCTGCTCTCACTAACACTGCAGCTTCTGAATGAATCTAAGATGGATGCTGTCCTTGCTTTTTGATAGGAGGTGGGAGGGTATGCTGCTAATTGGCTGGAATGTGACTGCTGACTGTGAGGTAGAGGGTCAAAGTTTGCTCAATGATGACGTATAGGGGGAGGACCGAACATCGCATATGTTCGCCCGCCGCGGCGAACAAGCGATGTTCGACGGGAACTGTCGCCGGCGAATAGTTCGGGACATCTCTACTGCCCAGTAGTCCAGCGGATCTTCAATGACGCTGGCAGGGTGCACTCCAAGTATGCCACCACCTGCTGGTTTAGGTTCTGCTCTTCGTCCAGCTGCATTTTGGACCGGTACCGAGGGTCCAACAAGGTGGAGTGCCAGAAGTCAACCCTCTGCCGAATGGTGACAATTCGGCTGTCACTACCCAAGCAAGTAGGCATGCAGCGGGCCATTTGTGCAAGTGACTCGGAGGGACTCCCTGCCTCCATCTCCACTGCATACTGCCACTGTGTTTCTGGGTCCCCTGCCTTGTCTTCCTCATCGCTCTGTAGCTCGTCTGGCTGCTCCTGCTCTCCTGTCACCTGTGTAGAAAAGCCACCCATTTCTCTAGACATTGCTTGTGCTTCAATGTCCTCCTCCTCCAGTTTAGCCCCCACAGGGCTCATGTGGCCATGAGATCTACTCGCCACGTCTCCAGTCTCCTGACCAGCCCGATTTACCAGCATCTGTTCCAGGACATGAAGTAGTAGAATGACATTGTTCATCCCATAGTCCTGGCGACTGACAAATAAAATGGACTCCTCAAAGGGTCTGTTCAAACGGCAGGTGTCACGCATGAGCTGTCACTGGCTGACATCGACGTTACACAGGGGACTACTCCTGTCCACTTGGATCATCAACAAATCGTAGATGGCCTTTCTCTGTTCGTACAGTTGGTCCAACATATGGAGGGTGGAATTCCAATAGGTGGAAACGGCGCATATCAGCCTATGTTGGGGATGCCGTTCTGCCGCTGCAGCTCAAGGAGGGTGTGCTTTGCGGTGCACGAGTGGCTGAAGTGCATGTAAAGTTTCCTGTCCATTTTTAAGATGTCTTGCAGATGGGTGGAAGACTTCAGGAACCGCTTGATAACCAGATTGAACACGTGTGCCATGCAGGGCGCATGGCTCAGCCCTCCTTGAAGCAGCGCCGACACCATGTTCTTCCCATTGTCAGTCACCATGGTTCCGATTTTCAGTTGTCACGGAGAAAGCCAGGATTCAATTTCTTGATGAAGGACACGGAGCAGTTCCTCCCCTGTGTGACTCCGTTTGCCCAGGCAAACCAGGTGCAGAATAGCATGAGAGTGATGAGAGGGGTCACACATGGCTTGCATATGCTACATGCCTCCAACATCATTCTTGGATCTCTACATGAAAATAATGTATTTGTTGGAGGGGCATAGTTGGAGACATTGACTTCACAAGAGATACAGAGCAGTGGAGTATGCTTTGAAATAAAAAATTTCACCACTACGTAATTCGATCCATACGGCAAAAGGAGGTGTACAGTCACCCTTCAATTTTCCAAAAAAATGACTGTTTCACATAACAAATTTCACCACTATGTAATTCGACCCATACAGCAAAAGGAGGTGTACAATCGCCCATCAATTTTCCGAATAAAAAAACCTGTTTCACCTAACAAATTTCACCAATATTTAATTCAGCCCATACAGAAAATGGTGTACAATCACCCATCAATTTTCCTGAAAAAAACATGTTTGAAATAAAAAATTTCACCACTGCGTAATTTGCCCCATACCGCAAAAAGGGCTTTACCACATATAACTGCACAGCTGAACGGAAAATAGGCCCTTATTTTTTGCCACTTTTACACTACACAAGGCTTTTCAACACATAAGTGTGATGCTGAACGGCGAATATATTTTTCTTTTGCTTACAGAGTCCTTTTGTTATGGCTTTGCACAGGGAGCAGGAATAATCTTCTATCTTCATTCAGCAGGACCTGCGCTGACGTCACTGCGCTCACCACGTGGTGAGCGTAATTACGTCATCAAAGGTCCTTTTGCAGGTCCTGAAAGAAGAAGAAAGAAGACATGCTGGCTGAGCGAACAAGAGGATGAGGTGAGTAAATTTATTTTTTTATTGCTTGACCCCTCAAGCCACATTTTAGTAAGCATTCTATATTAAGAATGCTATTATTTTCCTTTATAACCATGTTATAAGGGAAAATAATAAAATGAATAGAACACTTAACCCAAACCCGAACTTCAGTGAAGAAGTCCGGGTTCGGGTGTGGGTACCACATTTAGTTTTTTCTCACGCGCGTTCAAAATGCATTGCACTTATGCGAAAAAAACTGAACATCGGAACGCAATCGCAGTCAAAACTGACTGCAATTGCGTGCCTACTCATGCGGGTTTCCCGGAATGCACACACGACGCATCCAGAGCAAATCCGGGACTCCCATGTGAAAGAGGCCTTACACAACGCAACAGACTTTTCAACAGATAAGTGCAATGCTGAACGACGAATATATTTTAATTTTGACACTAATACACGGCAAACAGGGCTTTAGAGTATATCACTGCACCGCAGAACGGCAATTAGGCCCTAATTTTTTTCTACTTTTACACAACACAAAAGGCTTTTTAACAGATAAGTGCAACACTGAACGGCAAATATATTTTTATTTTGCCACTAATACACGGCAAACAAGGCTTTAGAGTATATCACTGCACCGCTGAATGGCAATTAGGCCCTAATTTTATTCTACTTTTACACAACACAACAGGTTTATCAACAGATAAGTGCAACGCTGAACGGCGAATATATTTTTATTTTGCCAATAATACACGGCAAACAAGGCTTTAGAGTATATCACTGCACCGCTGAATGGCAATTAGGCACTAATTATTTTCTACTTTTACACAACACAACAGTCTTTTCAACAGATAAGTGCAATGCTGAACGACGAATATATTTTTATTTCGCCACTAATACACGGCAAACAGGGATTTAGAGTATATCAATGCACCGCTGAACGGCAATTAGGCACTAATTATTTTCTACTTTTACACAACACAACAGTCTTTTCAACAGATAAGTGCAACACTTAACGGAGAATATATTTTTATTTTGCCACTAATACATGGCAAACAGGGCTTTAGCCCCTTAAGGACTCAGCCCTATTTCACCTTAATCCCTTAAGGACTCAGCCCTATTTCACCTTAAGGACTTGGCCATTTTTTGCAAATCTGACCAGTGTCACTTTAAGTGCTGATAACTTTAAAACGCTTTTACTTACCCAGGCTGTTCTGAGATTGTTTTTTCGTCACATATTTTACTTCATGACACTGCTAAAATTGGGTCAAAAAAGTAAAATTTTTTGCATAAAAAAATACCAAATTTACCAAAAATTTGGAAAAATTTGCAAATTTCAAAGTTTCAGTTTCTCTACTTCTGTAATACATAGTAATACCCCCAAAAATTGTGATGACTTTACATTCCCCATATGTCTACTTCATGTTTGTATCATTTTGGGAATGATATTTTATTTTTTGAGGATGTTACATAGCTTAGAAGTTTAGAAGCAAATTTTGAAATGTTTCAGAAATTTTCCAAATCCCACTTTTTATGGACCAGTTCAGGTTTGAAGTCACTTGTGAGGCTTACGTAATAGAAACCATCCAAAAATGACCCCATTCTAGAAACTACACTCCTCAAGGTATTCAAAACAGTTTTTACAAAATTTGTTAACCCTTTAGGTCTTCCACAAGACTTCATGGCAAATGGACATAAAATTTAAGAATTTTTATTTTTTGGAACATTTTCCAATATAATCAATTTTTTCCAGTAATAAAGTAAGGGTTAACTGCCAAACAAAACTCAATATGGGTTGCCCTGATTCTGTAGTTTGCAGAAACACCCCATATGTGGTCGTAAACTACTATTTGGCTAAATGGCAGGACATAGAAGAAGGGGAATGCCATATGGTTTTTGGAAGGCAGATTTTGCTGGACTGGTTTATTTACACCATGTACCCTTTCAAGCCCCCTGATGCACCCCTAGAGTAGAAACTCCATAAAAGTGACCCCATCTAGAAAACTTCGGGATAAGGTGGTTGTTGTTTTGGGACTATTTTAGGGTAAATATGATTTTTGGTTGCTCTTATGTAAGTTTTACACAATGATAGAGCCGGTCGATACGGACGCGGCGATACCTAATATGTATACTTTTTTTTATTTATGTAAGGTTTACACAATGATTTCATTTTTGAAGCAAAAAAATCATGTTTTAGTGTTTCCATAGTCTGAGAGCCATAATTTTTTCAGTTTTTGGGCGATTTCCTTGGGTAGGGTATGATTTTTCCGGGATGAAATGACGGTTTTATTGGCACTATTTTGGGGTGCGTGTGATTTTTTGATCGCTTGCTATTACACTTTTTGTGATGTAAGGTGACAAAAAATGGTTTATTTAGCACAGTTTTTATTTTTAATTTTTTACGGTGTTCATCTGAGGGGTTAGGTCATGTGATATTTTTATAGAGCCGGTCGATACGGACGCGGCGATACCTAATATGTATACTTTTTTTTTATTTATGTAAGTTTTACACAATAACAGCTTTTTTCAAACAAAAAAAATGATGTTTTAGTGTCTCCATATTCTGAGCCATATTTGTTTTTATTTTTTGGGCGATTGTCTCAGGTAGGGGCTCATTTTTTGCGGGATGAGGTGACGGTTAGATTACGTACCGGTACATCATGGGTCCTTAAGGACTCGGGAAACATGCCGTATCGGTACGTCATGCGTCCCTAAGGAGTTAGAGTATATATCTCCACCACTGAATGGCAATTAGTCCCTAATTTTTGTTTTTACTTTTACACAACACAAAAGGCTTTTCAACAGAAAACGCTGAACGGCGAATATTTTTCTATTTTCCCACTAATACTTAGCAAACAGGGCTTTAGAATACAGTCAGGTCCAAAAATATTGGGACATTGACACAATTCTAACATTTTTGGCTCTATACACCAACAAAATGGATTTAAATTGAAACAAACAAGATGTGCTTTAACTGCAGACTGTCAGCTTTAATTTGAGGGTATTTACATCCAAATCAGGTGAACGGTGTAGGAATTACAACAGTTTACATGTGTGCCTCCCACTTGTTAAGAGACCAAAAGTAATGGGACAGAATAATAATCATAAATCAAACTTTCACTTTTTAATACTTGGTTGCAAATCCTTTGCAGTCAATTACAGCCTGAAGTCCGAAAGGCATAGACATCACCAGACGCTGGGTTTCATCCCTAGTGATGCTCTGCCAGGCCTCTACTGCAACTGTCTTCAATTCCTGCTTGTTATTGGGGCATTTTCCCTTCAGCAAGTGAAAAGCATGCTCAATCAGATTCAGGTCAGGTGATTGACTTGGCCATTGCATAACATTCCACTTCTTACCCTTAAAAAACTCTTTGGTTGCTTTTGCAGTATGCTTTGGGTCATTGTCCATCTGCACTGTGAAGCGCCGTCCAATGAGTTCTGAAGCATTTGGCTGGAAATGAGCAGATAATATTGCTCGAAACACTTCAGAATTCATCCTGCTGCTTTTGTCAGCAGTCACATCATCAATAAATACAAGAGAACCAGTTCCATTGGCAGCCATACATGCCCACGCCATGACACTGCCACCACCATGCTTCACTGATCAGGTGGTATGCTTAGGATCATGAGCAGTTCCTTTCCTTCTCCATACTCTTCTCTTCCCATCACTCTGGTACGAGTTGATCTTGGTCTCATCTGTCCATAGGATGTTGTTTCAGAACTGTGAAGGCTTTTTTAGATGTCGTTTGGCAAACTCTAATCTGGCCTTCCTGTTTTTGAGGCTCACCAATGGTTTACATCTTGTGGTGAACCCTCTGTATTCACTCCGGTGAAGTCTTCTCTTGATTGTTGACTTTGACACACATACACCTACCTCCTGGAGAGTGTTCTTGACCTGGCCAACTGTTGTGAAGGGTGTTTTCTTCACCAGGGAAAGAATTCTTCGGTCATCCACCACAGATGTTTTCCGTGGTCTTCTGGGTCTTTTGGTGTTGCTGAGCTCACCGGTGCGTTCCTTCTTTTTAAGAATGTTCTAAACAGTTGTTTTGGCCACGCCTAATGTTTTTGCTATCTCTCTGATGGGTTTGTTTTGTTTTTTCAGCCTAATGATGGCTTGCTTCACTGATAGTGACAGCTCTTTGGATCTCATATTGAGAGTTGACAGCAACAGATTCCAAATGCAAATTACACACTTGAAATGAACTCTGGACTTTTATCTGCTCATTGTAATTGGGATAATGAGGGAATAACACTCACTTGGCCATGGAACAACTAAGAAGCCAATTGTCCCATTACTTTTGGTCCCTTTACAAGTGGGAGGCACATATGCAAACTGTTGTAATTCCTACACCGTTCACCTGATTTGGATATAAATACCCTCAAATTAAAGATGACAATCTGCAGTTAAAGCACATCTTGTTGTTTCATTTCAAATCCATTGTGGTGGTGTATAGAGCCAAAAATGTTAGAATTGTGTTGATGTCTCAATATTTTTGGACCTGAGTGTATATCACTGCACCACACAAGGGCAAATATACACTGCTCAAAAAAATAAAGGGAACACAAAAATAACACATCCTAGATCTGAATTAATTAAATATTCTTCTGAAATACTTTGTTATTTACATAGTTGAATGTGCTGACAACAAAATCACACAAAAATAAAAAAATGGAAATCAAATTTTTCAACCCATGGAGGTCTGGATTTGGAGTCAAACTCAACATTAAAGTGGAAAAACACATTACAGGCTGATCCAACTTTGAAGTAATGTCTTCAAAACAAGTCAAAATGAGGCTCAGTAGTGTGTGTGGCCTCCACGTGCCTGTATGACCTCCCTACAATGCCTGTGCATGCTCCTGATGAGGTGGCGGACGGTCTCCTGAGGGATCTCCTCCCAGACCTGGACTAAAGCATCTGCCAACTCCTGGACAGTCTGTGGTGCAACGTGACGTTGGTGGATAGAGCGAGACATGATGTCCCAGATGTGCTTAATTGGATTCAGGTCTGGGGAACGGGCGGGCCAGTCCATAGCATCAATGCCTTCGTCTTGCAGGAACTGCTGACACACTCCAGCCACATGAGGTCTAGCATTGTCTTGCATTAGGAGGAACCCAAGGCCAACCGCACCAGCATATGGTCTCACAAGGGGTCTGAGGATCTCATCTCGGTACCTAATGGCAGTCAGGCTACCTCTGGCAAGCACATGGAGGGCTGTGCGGCCCTCCAAAGAAATGCCACCCCACACCATTACTGACCCAATGCCAAACCGGTCATGCTGGAGGATGTTGCAGGCAGCAGAACATTCTCCACGGCGTCTCAAGACTCTGTCACGTCTGTCACATGTGCTCAGTGTGAACCTGCTTTCATCTGTGAAGAACACAGGGCGCCAGTGGCGAATTTGCCAATCTTGGTGTTCTCTGGCAAATGCCAAACGTCCTGCACGGTGTTGGGCCCCCACCTGTGGATGTCGGGCCCTCATATCACCCTCATGGAGTCTGTTTCTGACCGTTTGAGCAGACACATGCACATTTGTGGCCTGCTGGAAGTCATTTTGCAGGGCTCTGGCAGTGCTCCTCCTGTTCCTCCTTGCACAAAGGCGGAGGTAGCGGTCCTGCTGCTGGGTTGTTGCCCTCCTACGGCCTCCTCCACATCTCCTGATGTACTGGCCTGTCACCTGGTAGCGCCTCCATGCTATGGACACTACGCTGACAGACACAGCAAACCTTCTTGCCACAGCTCACATTGATGTGCCATCCTGGATAAGCTGCACTACCTGAGCCACTTGTGTGGGTTGTAGACTCCGTCTCATGCTACCACTAGAGTGAAAGCACCGCCAGCATTCAAAAGTGACCAAAACATCAGCCAGGAAGCATAGGAACTGAGAAGTGGTCTGTGGTCACCACCTGCAGAATCACTCCTTTATTGGGGGTGTCTTGCTAATTGCCTATAATTTCCACCTGTTGTCTATCCCATTTGCACAACAGCATGTGAAATTGATTGTCACTCAGTGTTGCTTCCTAAGTGGACAGTTTGATTTCACAGAAGTGTGATTTATTTTGAGTTACATTGTGTTGTTTAAGTGTTCCCTTTATTTTTTTGAGCAGTGTATATATTTTTTTACCACTAATACATTGCAAAAAAGGCTTTACAACATATAACTGCACCTCACAAGGGCAAATAAAACGCACTGTAGAAATATTTCATTGTAATAAACCATGTTAATGGCTGTATCAAACAGCACTTGCACCCCAATAACAAGAACGGTTTGCTGGAATTACAGAGCTGTATAATGGCAACTTGGATTCCCAGTCAGTGCAGCAAGGGGTAGCAGGATTGTTTCTATTACCCAATCTGTAACCTTCCCTACTGAACCCTGTTCTACACAACTGGAACGATTCCTCCCTATTTTTTCCCTGCACTTATAAATCGTTTTTTCGCCACAATCAAGTCCTGTCCTATCACTGTCCCTAGCGCCTGCAGACGTTTCTCTCCCTGCACTAAGTACACTGGTAAATGGCAGAATCCAAGATAGCTGTGACATCACAGAGCTGGCTGCTGATTGGCTGCCTGCATGGCATTATGGGTGATCTCGCCTTCCCAGAGTTTCTTTCTCCATGTCCTCACACGTGCAGCAGCTATTTTAGGAAACAATGCGATTCATTACCACGAAGCGCGAGGAAATTCGGCTTCAGTGCGAATTGAATTTTTCCTGAAATTCGGATCGAATTCCACTTCATCAACTTTCGATTGGCTCATCTCTAATGAACGGCATAAAAAAAACTATGACATAATAGCCCTTTTTGCCTACTTTGCCTCTCGAATAACAATATCAATCAATCAAAAAGTCATATATACCTTAAAATGGTACCAGATAAACTCATCCCGCAATAAGCGAGCCCTCATACAAGACCAACTTTTCTGAAGTGATGGGAAAAGGGATAAAGCTTGGTGGGAAGGGTGGGGCTTCCTGCTGCCAATCTGATTTAGTATAACTTGTACCAGAATTTAAAACTTGAGTTTGTGGTAAACGGACAGGGCCGTCTATAATATTGATTAGACCCTGGGCAAGAATTTACTTGGGCCCCCTGGATCCCGCCCCCCCCAACCCCCCCGCACTTTGCTGTACTTGCTATACAGCAGCACTTACCTGTCACGTCCAGGGCCTCCAGGTGACGTCTCCTCTCTGTCATCATCTTCTCTGTAGATCTTCTCTCTCATCATCTTCTCCACTCGGTCTGGACAACTTATCTCAGCCGCCTCGTCTCTGCAGAGTGTGACACTCAGACATCTTAGCTTCCTCACATTCTATCATTATCCCCCAACTGGAGTCCCCGCAGTGTTATCCTGCTGCTTGCTGTGCCCCCCCCCCCCCCCAGGGGTGTAGCTATAGGGGGTGCAGAGGTAGCAGTCGCTACCATGCCCAGGAGCATGAAGGGGCCCAAAGACCCTTGTGCCACATAAGACACACAAATCACTGAGGGAAGGGGGGCCCAAGCTGAACTCTTGCACCGGGGCCCATGAGCCTTTAGTTACGCCCCTGCCCCCCCCAATACCCCCAAATACTATCCTGAAGAAACATTACTGCCCCCCATAGTAATAGTAGGCTCCTCATAGTCCCACCAATAGTAATTCCCTTCTAGAATGACCTCATTAGTAACACTGCCTCAACCGTGATAATGCTCCTCAACAATGCCCCCATTATTAGAAGTGCCCTCCCATATTAATAATACCCTCACAGACCCCCCCAGTAGAAATAAGGCCCCCTATTGTTCCCCCAGTGGTAATAAAGCTCCCTACAGACCCCTCAGTAGTAATAAGGCCCCCAAATAAGGCGGATCTATAAGACCCTCCTATAGAGCCCCCAGTAGTAATAAGACCACCTATAATGTCCCCTGGATCTGCAGTGCCCCCTGCAGTTATAATCCTCCCTCCACCATACAGTCCCATGTAAATAACATCACCTCCTCCCCAGCCGCCTCCAACGCACAATCCAATGTAAACATCACCCCCTAAGGCTACTTTCACACTTGCGTTCGTGCGGATCTGTCCTGTACTTGCACAGGACGGATCCGCACCGATAATACAAACAAATGCATCCGTTCAGAACCGATTTGTTTGTATTAGATTTGAATTTCTAAGTCCCAATACAGATCCGTCCTGACTTACATTGAAAGTCAATGGGGGACGGATACGTTTATAATTGCACCATTTTATGTCAATGCAAAGGGATCCGTCCCCATTTACTTACATTGTAAGTCAGGATGGATCCGTTTGGCTCCGCAAGGCCATGCGGACACAAAAACGCTGCTTGCAGCATTTTGGGGTCCGCCTCCAAAACGGAACGGGGTGCCGTACGGAGCCGAACGAATGCATTCTGAATGGATCCGCATCCATTCAGAATACATTGGGGTTAAACTAATGCATTTGGGGCCGCTTGTGAGAGCCTTGAAACGGATCTCACAAGCGGATCCCCAAACGCAAGTGTGAACGTAGCCTAAACATTAAGTCCCATGTACATAAACATCATTCCCCCCCACCATCCACTTTCAACATACAGTCCCATGTAAATAACATCACTCCCTCCCCCAGCAACCTCAAGCACACAGTTCCATGTCAATAACATCCCTCCTTTCAGCCCTAACATACATCCTAGTTAAATAACTACAACCCCCAGCATTGCTCTGCCTCTCCCTTCACTTACCTCTCCTCATATACAGACATTAGCATTAGGCTCCTTCTCCTCTTCACTCCGGTCCAATCCTGCACTGGTCACATGATGGTGACATCATCCAGGTCATCCTATCACAGCCTGTTTTTGTGATGTCACCACAGGTCCTTCACCTCTTCCCAGTGTGTATTAGATTCAATTGTATTGCCGTTCTGTGTAAGGCAATACAGTTGTATCTAGCAGGCAGGCAGGACATTCGGGGCCTGGGACAAAACATCCGGGGCCAAGGCCCCGAATGTTTTAACCTAGCGACGGCCAATGGGAGTTGGGAAACGGAGCTCCCTTGGGCCCCCAGGAGCAACTGGGCCCGGGGCAGCTGCCCCTTTTGCCCTGCGGCAAAGACGGCCCTGTAAACGGAGTGACAGAGATGTAGCTAATTTATTAAGAGGCTTTTGGCATCAAGACTGGAATATGGGAATGCCAGTCTTGACAAATAACCCCTGTTGACTCTCTAAATGGCACATCTTCTCAGAATCACATTTTAGAAGTTATAACATTTCATAAAAACAATAAATCACACAGCCTTACAAAGGAATAATGTTTCACAAGTTTACAGCATATACTAACCCACCATATGTTACAATCCTTTACAACCATTATAGAAAAAGAAACCCTTTCCAAAGACATTCTTCAGGCTATTGTAGTTACCCAGCTCGAAACAGGAAAGGCTAATAATAAACCAAATAACTCTGGTCCCATTTCATTACTGAATTCTGACATCAAGATTTACTCTAAATTATTAGCAAACAGAGTTTCCAGCTTAATACCTACTCTGGTCAAGAATGATCAGGTAGGAGTTGCCAAACATAGACCGATGACAGCACCTGGATGATTATAAATCTTACTCATGTGGCTGAAACCTGTTGGATGCCTTATGTACTCCTTTCCTGGGACATAGTGAAAGTATTCAACTGGGTCCATTGGGGTTATTTACAAGGTAATCTCGTAGAATACATCAGTTTGTCCTCTCAAATATATACATGTTGCCAAATCATAAAATTAGATTATTTTTAGATGACACCATTTTGATTTTCATCACTGGCCATATCACTCCATATAGCCAGCTTAAATTATAATTAAATTGAGTGAATACTTCTATTATAAATTAAACATAGCCAAATGGCGAGTAGTGGAGAGTTAACACTACTGGGCAATAAGCCTGGTTTAATAGGGTTGACACTGGTGACTAGTGAAGGACGAACATCAGCCGAGTCGATTCGCGAATTCCGCAAGTTCGCGGCGGGCCCCATTCATTTTAATGGCAGGCGAACCTGAAAAACCTTCAGGTCATTATTGCAACCACCAAATACTTACAAGAAATGCACAAATCATCCTACAACATGGACAGTGACATACCACAGGGGGATCAATGGCAAAAATTCCCACAAAAAATATGTATTTTAATCAGGGGCCATTTTTATACATCTTAAAGGGAAACTCTCAAAAATGTGGCCTGCTGGAGCATAGAAAAATGTTAGGCCAAGGGAGTACAGGCCTCAAAAATTAGGCATTCACCTGACAGAAAACATCAAGTGATTATGTGGCTGGAGGTATATTAGATGATCATTGGATATCAATTTTACTGCAGGCCAGTACAAATAGATAAATAGATGTCAAATACATATGTTTAAAAGAACATCAAATATAAAATTGTATTAAAAACATGGCTAATGAAATCACCCCTCTTGAAAAAAAAAAATAATGATAATAGTTGAAATTCGATAACACGTGGTCATCGTCAACAGGTGTTGAATTCCTCCGAGGTCTCAAACATTAGGCATTAACAGAAAAGAACAAGTAATTATGTGGTTGGATGTATATTAGAAGGTCATTCAATATCAATTTTACTGCAGGCCAGTGTAGTACAGGCCCCTAACATTAGGCATTCACTGGACAGAAAAGAACAAGTAATTATGTGGCTGGAGGTATATTAGACGGTCATTAGATATCAATTTTACTGCAGGCCAGTACAAAATTTGCAATTCGAATATTCGTGATCAACACTAGTACAGGCCCCAAACATTAGTCATTGACAGAAAAGAACAATTGATAATGTGGCTGGAGGAACATTAGGCGGTCACTATGTAACAATTTGACTGTTGGCCAGTTAGATTACAGGCCCCAAAAATTATGCATTCAACGTACATAAATGATCAAGTGATTATGTAGCTGGAGGTATATTAGACGGTCAATGGATATCAATTTTACTGCATGCAAGTGGACTACAGGCCCCAAAAATTATTCATTCACCGTACAGAAAAGAACAATTGATAAGGTGGCTGGAGGTACATTAGGCGGTTACCGTATAACAATTTGACTGTTGGCCAGTTAGATTACAGGCCCCAAAAATTATGCATTCAACGTACATAAATGATCAAGTGATTATGTAGCTGGAGGTATATTAGACGGTCAATGGATATCAATTTTACTGCATGCAAGTGGACTACAGGCCCCAAAAATTATTCATTCACCGTACAGAAAAGAACAATTGATAAGGTGGCTGGAGGTACATTAGGCGGTTACCGTATAACAATTTTACTGTTGGCCAGTTAGATTACAGGCCCCAAAAATTATGCATTCAACGTACAGAAATGATCAAGTGATCATGTGGCCGGAGGTATATTAGACGGTCAATGGATATCAATTATACTGCAGGCCAGTGGACTACAGCCCCCAAAATGTATTCATTCACCGTACAGAAAAGCACAAATAATAATGTGGCTGGAGGTAAATTAGGCGGTCACCGTATCACAATTTTACTGTTTGTCAGTTAGATTACAGGCCCCAAAACTTATGCATTCACCGTACATAAATGATCAATTGATTATGTGGCTGGAGGTATATTAGATCAGTGTTTCCCAACCAGTGTGCCTCCAGCTGTTGCAAAACTACAACTCCCAGCATGCCCGGACAGCCTTTGGCTGTGCGGGCATGCTGGGAGTTGTAGTTTCGCAACAGCTGGAGGCACACTGGTTGGAAAACACTGTATTAGACGGCCATTCAATATCAATTTTACTGCAGGCCAGTGTAGTACAGGCCCCAAACATTAGGCATTCACTGGACAGAAAAGAACAAGTAATTATGTGGCTGGAGGTATATTAGACGGTCATTAGATATCAATTTTACTGCAGGCCAGTACAAATAGATGTCAAATACATATGTTTAAAAGAACATAAAATATAAAATTGTATTAAAAACATGGCTAACGAAATCACCCCTCTTGAAAAAAAAACAAATGATAGTTAAAATTCGATAACATGTGGTCATCGTCAACAGGTGTTGAATTCCTCCGAGGTCTCAAACATTAGGCATTTTACCTAACAGAAAAGAACAAGTAATTATGTGGTTCGAGGTATATTAGAAGGTCATTCAATATCAATTTTACTGCAGGCCAGTGTAGTACAGGCTAGTGATGAGCGGCAGGGGCAATATTCGAATTCACGATATTTCGCGAATATTTGGGAGAATATTCGCCATATATTCGAGAATTCGCGAATTCATGATCTCCAGGCATTATTTTCTTGATTGCGAAAATTCGCATAAAATTCGCACAAAAATTCTCATGAACTGGTATTTTAAAAAAAATCGAATATTCGCGATTACGAATATATTTTGCTATATTCTAAATATTCGCGAATTCTCGAAGTGCCGATATTCACGATTAAAATTTGCAATTCGAATATTCGTGATCAACACTAGTACAGGCCCCAAACATTAGTCATTGACAGAAAAGAACAATTGATAATGTGGCTGTAAGAACATTAGGCGGTCACTATATAACAATTTGACTGTTGGCCAGTTAGATTACAGGCCCCAAAAATTATACATTCAACGTACATAAATGATCAATTGATTATATGGCTGGAGGTATATTAGACGGCCATTCAATATCAATTTTACTGCAGGCCAGTGTAGTACAGGCCCCAAACATTAGGCATTCACTGGACAGAAAAGAACAAGTAATTATGTGGCTGGAGGTAAATTAGACGGTCATTAGATATCAATTTTACTGCAGGCCAGTACAAATAGATATCTGTCACGGCGGACGGGGAACTCAGACACACAGATAAACCAACAACCAGGCTCTAGGCGAGAAGCAGGGGAAGGGTCACCTCCTAGCTAAACCCTGACCTCTTTCCCTGCACTGTTCAGCCCACATTCAGACCTTGAAGATAGGAATGATGTGTCCTCGTGCCTGGGCTAAAACACCCTAGATTCCCTGAGATGGTGAAAAGGGGAAAAGGAGCAGCCTGCTCGCACAGAACCTGGATGGGAAAGATGACACAAACACAACCTAGACAGCAATCAACAAAAACTGAAACCACACTTATCTTTTCTGAGCTGGAACAGACAACCTTCCTTCCTTGCTTTCAAGGCCAGACTGATTTCTATAACCCGCTCAGAACATTGGACTAGAGTGATATTTAAACCAGTGACCCCACCCAGTGCACCTGATGGGAGGCGGGTTCAGCACGACTCCAAAACAAAACAAAACTAAACACGTGCTGCTATTATGGCCGACCTCCGCACATAGTCAGAGCAGGGCATGACAGTACCCCCCTTCTACGGGTGACCTCCGGACACCCCGGACCAACCTTATCCGGATGGGATCTATGAAAAGCCTTTACCAATCGGCTGGCACTGACATCCAGCGCCGGAACCCACGTCCTCTCCTCAGGGCCATATCCCCTTCAGTGTACCAGGTACTAAAGGGAACCCCGAAGAACTCTAGAGTCGAGAACCCTGGAGATCTCGAACTCCAAATTTCCATCGCCCAGAACGGGAGGAGGAGGCAATGGCGATGGTTCCACCGGTTTCACATATTTTTTTTAGTAAAGACCTGTGGAAGATCCAGCCGAAACTCTACTGGATTGATCAGCGCAGATATTTTGTACGGACCGATAAATCTTGGACCCAGTTTCCAAGATGGCACTCTCAATTTAATATTTTTAGTGGACAACCACACCAGATCACACACACACAGGTCCAGACCAGTCACACGTCTCTTGTCAGCCATTCGCTTATACCTCTCACCCATCTTCTCCAAATTCCCTTGGATCCTATGCCAGATAGAGGACAGGGCAGAAGAAAATCTCTCCTCCTCTGGCATCCCAGAGGAACCAGTCCCAGAAAAGGTACCAAACTGAGGATGAAAACCATATGCACCAAAAAATGGCGACTTACCCGTGGACTTCTGCCTACGGTTATTCAAAGCAAATTCTGCTAGGGACAAGAATGAGGACCAGTCCTCCTGATTCTCAACCACAAAGCACCTCAAGTAGGTCTCCAGGTTTTGATTAGTACGCTCTGTCTGTCCATTCGACTGCGGATGAAAAGCCGAAGAGAACGAAAGTTGAATGCCCAGCCGAGAACAGAACGCCCTCCAAAACCTGGAGACAAACTGCGTGCCCCTATCAGAGACCACATCCGAAGGAATACCATGCAATCTCACAATATTATCCACAAAAATCTGCGCAAGAGTCTTGGCGTTAGGCAGACTAGTTAAAGATATAAAGTGAGCCATTTTACTGAAACGGTCAACTACCACCAAAATTACTGTTCTCCCGGAGGAACTCGGCAGATCCGTAATAAAGTCCATAGACAAATGCGTCCAAGGACGAGACGGAATTTACAATGGAAGAAGTGAACCAGCCGGTCGAGTATGAGCAACCTTTGACCGAGCACAGGTCTCACAAGCTGCCACGTAATCTTCAATGCTCTTACGTTACCCTGGCCACCAGAACCTCTGAGACACCAGATCACAGGTGGACTTACTACCAGGATGTCCAGCAAGTACAGTATCGTGATGTTCCTTGAATACCTTGTATCGCAGGCCTTCAGGAAAAAACAACCTCCCTGGGGGACAAGAACCAGGAGCCCCCTCCTGAGCTCCCAACACCTCCATCTCCAATTCGGGGTACAGAGCGGAGACCACCACCCCATCAGCTAAAATCGGAGCAGGATCCTCTGAATCACCTCCCCCAGGAAAGCTGCGAGACAAGGCATCCGCCTTGACGTTCTTAACCTCTGGGCGAAAGGTAACCACAAAATTGAACCTGGTAAAAAACAGTGACCATCTGGCGGGTTCAGACGCTTGGCAGATTGCAAGTAAGCCAAATTCTTATGGTCTGTATATACCGTAACAGGGTGAGATGCCCCCTCCAACGAGTGACGCCATTCCTCAAAGGCCAACTTGATAGCCAGCAACTCTCTATCGCCAACATCATAATTCCTCTCGGTGACTGAGAGCTTCTTGGAGAAAAAAGGACACGGGACCCATTTGCCAGGAGATGGACCCTGCGACAGCACCGCTCCAACCCCTACCTCAGATGCATCAACCTCCACTACGAATGGCTGAGACACATCGGGCTGCACCAGAACGGGAGCAGACGCAAAACGCTCCTTAATAGCCGAAAAGGCCTGCAATGCCTCATCCGACCAGACAGAGATGTTGGCGCCCTTCTTAGTCATATCAGTGAGAGGTCTTACAATGGTAGAATAGTTTGAAATACATTTTCTATAATAATTAGTAAACCTCAGGAACCTCATATAAGCTTTCTGATTCTCTGGTCGGTCCCTCTCCAGAACCGCCCAGACATTTTCGGGGTCGATACGAAAACCAGAGTCAGAAAGCAGATATCCCAAGAACGGAAGCTCCTGCACCGAAAACAAACATTTCTCCAATTTAGCATATAATTTATTCTCCCGAAGGATCGTCAAGACCTGTCTCACATGATCCTGATGGGTCTTCAGATCAGGAGAGTAAATTAAAATGTCATCCAAATAAACCACCACGAATCTCCCCACCAAATGATGAAAAATGTCATTGACGAATCGCTGAAATACTGCTGGCGCGTTTGTCAACCCAAAAGGCATAACCAGATTCTCAAAATGACCCTCGTGCGTATTGAAGGCCATTTTCCACTCATCCTCCTCCTTGATTCTGATCAGATTGTAGGCCCCTCTCAAATCCAACTTGGAGAACAACTTGGCTCCAACAATCTGATCAAAAAGGTCAGAGATCAAAGGCAGGGGATATGGATCCCGGACCGTAATACGGTTCAATTCCCGGAAATCCAAACACGGTCTCAGCGATCCATCCTTTTTTTTTTTTACAAAGAACAAGCCTACTGCCACCGGAGACTTAGATGGCCTAATATGACCTTTTGCCAAACTCTCGGCAATATACTTTCGCATGACCTCTCTTTCGGGTTGAGAAAGGTTGTAAAGCCGAGACTTTGGCAACTTAGCCCCTGGGATGAGATTAACTAGACAATCATAGTCACGATGAGGGGGCAATTCCTGAGCCCCACCCTACGAAAAGACATCCGCAAAATCTGAGAGATACTGAGGTAAAGCCGTAGTGGACACACCAGCAATAGATGTGCTAAGACAATTATCCGAAAAAAACTCACTCCAACCAATGATTTGTCTCGCTTGCCAATCTATAATTGGGTTATGTTTAGTCAACCATGGTAACCCCAAAACTATAGGAGCTGGCAAATCCTTCATGACAAAACAAGACATAATCTCAACATGTGAATCACCCAACCTTAAGTGAATACCATGAACAATGTCAGTAAGACTCCTTTGAGAAAGAGGGGAAGAATCAATTGCGAAAACCCGAATCTCTTTTTGTAAAGTGCAAGTACTTAGACCCAGATTTTGAGGAAAAGAGAGTCAATTAGGTTTACCCCAGCACCACAGCCAAGGAATACTTCAAAAAAAAATATTTCTTGACTCTAGCGCCACCACAGCTGGAAGGAGAAAACGGGAACTGCAGGGAGCTTGCATACCTGCCTGCTCCACCACACCATTCACGCCACCAAGAGTCAGGAAAGTTTTTTTTTTCTTTTTCTCTTCCACCTGCGGTTTAACAAAAGGACAAGCAAAAATAAAATGACCACTTTTCCCACAGTAGTAACACAGTTTGTGCAATTTCCTAAAGTCTCTACTATCAGAACGGCAAGAAACCTGACCCAGCTGCATGGGTTCCTCCGCTACCCCAGAGCTACCTGTAACATCACCCTGGGAAGCAGTAGAGACAAAACCACTCACAGAAGAAATCCCTAGCTCAGAGGGAGCCCTACACCTTTCTCTAATACGTCTATCTAACCGTACTGCTAAAGACATTGCATTCTCCAGAGAATCTGGGTACTCATGAAAAGCAAGGGCATCTTTCAATCTCTCAGATAACCCCTGACAAAACTGACTACGTAACGCGGGATTATTCCACTCTGATTCGGTAGCCCATCTCCTAAACTCAACACAGTAAGCCTCTGCAGTATGTTCACCCTGAAATAAATTACGTAATCTCGATTCCGCCATCGAGACCCGATCTGGGTCATCGTAGATTAATCCCAGGGCCTTAAAAAATTCCTCCACCGACCGGAGGGCCCGAGAACCGGGCGGCAGAGAAAAGGCCCAGGATTGCGCTTCCCCTTTAAGCAGAGAAATGATTATACCTATCCTCTGACTCTCATCACCTGACGACGATGGACGCAGCCGAAAAGACAATTTGCAAGACTCTCTAAAACGGATAAAGTCATCCGTACCCCCTGCAAATTGATCAGGAAGAGCCACTTTTGGCTCCACACAAATTTGACTTGCACTTGATGCCAGAGCATTCTGACACCGTGTGACCGAACTACGCAGATCCGTAACCTCTATGGATAATCCCTGCATGCGGTCAACCAGTGCATCAATTGACGCCATCACAAAACCGCAGAGTAATGGCAGTCACAGTATGGCGGGTTATAATGTCACAGCGGATGGGGAACTCAGACACACAGATAAACCAACAACCAGGCTCTAGGCGAGAAGCAGGGGAAGGGTCACCTCCTAGCTAAACCCTGACCTCTTTCCCTGCACTGCTCAGCCCACATTCAGACCTTGAAGGTAGGAATGATGTGTCCTCGTGCCTGGGCTAAAACACCCTAGATTCCCTGAGATGGTGAAAAGGGGAAAAGGAGCAGCCTGCTCGCACAGAACCTGGATGGGAAAGATGACACAAACACAACCTAGACAGCAATCAACAAAAACTGAAACCACACTTATCTTTTCTGAGCTGGAACAGACAACCTTCCTTCCTTGCTTCCAAGGCCAGACTGATTTCTATAACCCACTCAGAACATTGGACTAGAGTGATATTTAAACCAGTGACCCCACCCAGTGCACCTGATGGGAGGCGGGTTCAGCACGACTCCAAAACAAAACAAAACTAAACATGTGCTGCTATTATGGCCGACCTCCGCACATAGTCAGAGCAGGGCATGACAGTACCCCCCTTCTACGGGTGACCTCCGGACACCCCGGACCAACCTTATCCGGATGGGATCTATGAAAAGCCTTTACCAATCGGCTGGCACTGACATCCAGCGCCGGAACCCACGTCCTCCCCTCAGGGCCATATCCCCTTCAGTGTACCAGGTACTTAAGGGAACCCCGAAGAACTCTAGAGTCGAGAAATTATATTATAGGTATATCACACCCCTGCCGCAATCAGTTTTTTTTGGGGGGCAACTGGTATATCACACCAGTTGAAATTATTTGTTCCAATAGCGTTTGTCCCTCTATAGCTGTGGTATCTCAGCAGAACCGCACACAACTCCTGCAAATTACAAATGCACTATACGGAAATTATATTATAGGTATATCACACCCCTGCCTCAATCAGTTTTTTGGGGGGGGGGAAATGGTATATCACACTAGTTGAAATTATTTGTTCAAATAGCGTTTGTCACTTTGTATAGCTGGAGTATCTCAGCAGAACCGCACATAACTGATGCACAATACAAATGTAGTATATGGAAATTATATTATAGGTTTATCACACCCCTGCCTCAATCATTTTTTTTGAGGGGGCAACTGGTATATCACACCAGTTGAAATTATTTGTTCCAATAGCATTTGTCCTTCTGTATAGCTGGGGCATCTCAGCAGAACCGCACACAACTGATGCACAATACAAATGTAGTATATGGAAATTATATTATAGGTATATCACACCCCTGCCTCAATCCGTTTTTTGGGGGGGGGGCAACTGGTATATCACACCAGTTGCAATTAGTTTTTCCAATAGCATTTGTCCCTCTTTACAGCTGTGGTATCTCAGCAGAACCGCACACAACTCCGGCAAATTACAAATGCACTATATAGAAAGAATATTCTAGGTATATCACACCCCTGCCTCAATCAGTTTTTTTGGGGGGCAAATGTTATATCACAACAGTTGAAATTATTTGTTCAAATAGCGTTTGTCCCTCTGTATAGCTGGGGTATCTCAACAGAACCGCACACAACTCCTGCAAATTACAAATGTACTATATGGAAATTATATTATAGGTATATCACACCCCTGCCTCAATCAGTTGACTTGGAGGGCAACTGGTATATCACACCAGTTGCAATTAGTTGTTCCAATAGAGTTTGTCCCTCTGTATAGCTGCGGTATTTCAGCAGAACCGCATACAACTGCTGGACAATACAAATGCACTATAATATACTTTCTATGTTAGAAAGTATATTATAAGTATATTACACCCCTCAGTATGTCACACCTATCGATAGCACACCTATACCAGTCCTTAAAAGGACTTTTGTGGCCCTAGTAGCTAGCGTTTGGTGTCCCTAACAGTCTGTCTCTGCTCCACACAGCAACCTCTCCCTACACTGGCAAAAGACTGAATGTAAAATGTAGAGATGGGATGGGGGATTCGTCGAATCCACGAATCCCTCGAATCTTGCTGGATTCATGGAATTCGTGGACTCGAATTCCGATGTAATTTACCGGATACGAATCCGACGAATCCCAGTGGTGCCCAGACTGGTGGTGGCGGCGGCAGGGCACTCTAGAAGATGAGCGCTTCGCTGCTGTGACAAGGGAGGGAGAGGCGTTTCCTTTCCCTGTTCCTCTGATAGGCTTCCGGCACAAGGCCCGCAGCCTATCAGAGCCCGGTGCAGGCGGCGCGATGACGTCATTGCGCCGCCTGAGCCGTACAACGTGGGACACAGGCCAGAAGAGGCCTGCATTGCAGCGGAGGTAAGTAAAAGTTGTTTTTTTTTAATCTGTTACTGGCACATTGGCGAGGGGGAGAGGCACTATGATACTACTGGCACATTGGGGGGGAGGCACTATGATACTGGCACATTATGGGGGAGATGACACTATGATACTACTGGCACATTGGGGGGGAGGCACTATGACACTGGCACATTATGGGGGGAGATGGCACTGATACTACTGGCACATTGGGGGGAGGCACTATGATACTTGCACATTATGAGGGGAGATGGCACTATGATACTGGCACATTATGGGGGGAGATGGCACTATGATACTGGCACATTATGGGGGGAGGTGGCACTATAATACTGGCACATTATGGGGGAGATGGCACTATGATACTGCCACATTATGGGGGGAGGTGGCACTATAATACTGGACCATTATGGGGGAGATGGAACTATGATACTGGTACATTGGGGGAGATGGTACTATGATACTGGCACATTATGGGGGGAGATGGCACTATGATACTGGCACATTATGGGGGGAGGTGGCACTATAATACTGGCACATTATGGGGGGAAATGGCACTATGATACTGGCACATTGGGGGAGATGCACTATGATACTGGCACATTGGGGGGGAGATGGCACTATGATACTGGCACATTATGGGGGGAGATGGCACTATGATACTGGCAGATTATGAGGGGAGATGGCACTATAATACTGGCACATTGGTGGGGAGATGGCACTATGATACTGGCACATTGGGGGGAGATGGCACTATGATACTGGCACATTATGGGGGGGAGATGGCACTATAATACTGGCACATTGGGGGGAGATGGCACTATGATACTGGCACATTATGGGGGGAGATGGCACTATAATACTGGCACATTGGGGGGGTGGCACTATGATACTGGCACATTGGGGGGGAGATGGCACTATGATACTGGCACATTGGTGGGGAGATGGCACTATGATACCGGCACATGGGGGGGAGGAGAGAGGCACTCCGCACTTAATACTGGCACATGGGGGGAGGAGAGAGGCATTTGATACTGGCACATGATTAGGGGGGCATCTATGGGGACACTTACTGGCACATTATTGGGTGGCACTGTGGGGCCACTTCTTATTGGCACATTATTGGGGGGCACTATGGGGGCATCTACTGAGGCCACAAAGAAGGGGTATTTTATATGGGGGGCTCTGCGTGGTACTAGTATTATCAGGGGTATTATCTGTTTCTGCAGTATAGTATTGGGGAGCACAGCGGAACAGTATTGGGGGTGTTAGGATGATTTGTCCAGAAGATGGGAGGATGATGGAAAAGTAGTAAACTAAGATTTTTTTTTGTCAAACTGCAGAGACGAAAAATGGCTGAAAAATGGTGGTCTGGTCTGAAGGTCTGAAAGGAGAAGATGAGGAAAGAAAACATCTACATCAAAGGAGACTGGATGTAAGAGGTATGTGGCGCTGTATTACCCTGTATGTTCTGTAGTGATAGGGGCAGGGGCGTTACGATCGCGGTCATATAGGGTGCGACCGTGACTGGGAGGTGGAGGTTCAGACAAACTGACGCAGTCTGACTTTGTTTCTTACACCGTTCACACAATTATGTACAGGATTTGTAGGATTCGAGATTCGAAAGATTCGATATATTCGAGAACCTTTTCGGATTCGGATTTGAAAAAAATTGGATTCGTCCCACCTCTAGTAAAATGTTTAAAGGGTAGGGGGTGTGTCCATGTGCTGAAACGTCTCAATTGGCTGTCCTGTCCCACCTGATGGATGTGTCATGGGTCAAAGTTCGGTGCTATGGAAAAAAATATGGCGCGTGCGAATATCGCCATATGTTCGAATGTTTGGCGAATCGCAATCGAGCAAAGTTCGCTGCGAAACGACCGCCGGGCGAACTGTAAGGCCATCTTTACTGGTGACAGGTCTTCTTTAAAGGGGTTGTTCAGGAATACTGAAGTTTTAATTGATGTCTGTAGCTTGCTTTCAATGTGGAAATAACCATAGTCACCTGCTCCACGCCACTCTGGACCTCAGCTCCTAGGTGTCCATCTTCTGGTTCTTTGCTCGCTTACTTCCTACCCAAAATGCGCATAATCACATGTTCTGCCGCAGCCAACCATTGACTTCAGCAGTGATATAAAGCCAGTGGATGGCTGCAGAGGTAGAGAAGGGCCACAATAACCACTGCACAAAACAATGTAAAGGTACTGTAGATAGATCTCCAGAGTATTTTCCCCAAATTGCAGATAGAAGACTTTATTTGTGTTTAGACACAATACCCACTGCATATAGATAGTGAAGATGTTAAGTGGCAAGTATATTACCATTTACCTTTAGATATTTAGAGCAGGTTGGGGCTTTGTGTTACAGTCAAAATACACCCTTTGAACTTTATTTATTAGATTCCCAAAGGTAATGTAAGCAAAAATTGAATTGGGTTTATCTATATTCTCATAATGCTACAAAAATAGATATAGATTCTTCCATTATATCACATACATTTATTTATCATTAAAATAAATTATTAATTGCAGAAAAAATAAGACAAATGGTCTCCAATACCACATTAGTACCCAAGTGCTAAATATTAAGCAAATAAATAACTAATTACATATTTTACCTTAAAGGCTATGGACACTTTCAGGGCAATTTTATGTCTGCATTTTATTTACTGTATTTTGGGCTTAAAATCATTTCAGCCGGTTTTTGTGATGCAGGGATTAAATTTTTCTCTATTTGCAGACTGTCACTTTCTTCTTAAGCTTATATTAGATTGGCAGATAATCGTGCAGATCATCGCTAACAAGCGTTCATATGAACACTCGTCAGCGATGATCTGGCAGTGCAATACTGGCGCCGACGCCTCATTCATCGGGCAATTGGAATATTTCAGGAAGTTTAAAAATCATTGTTTGCCAGTAGCAGACTGTTGTGTCTAATCACAATCTGCCGCTGAAAAGCAATGATTCGGTATGGGGACAAGCGACAGAGGAGATCCCTACATATAATAGTAGCGGTCTCCTCCGCTAAGGAGCAGGCAATTGCCAGGAAGGAATGCTTCCCTCCCGACAATCGCCTATGTGATCTGCCCCTCTAATATAAGCATTACTCTGAGTCTCATCAGATGACAGCTTATGTAAAGCTCTTATCTATGATCTACTGACCTCATAAACACGAATTATAGCTAAATTGTTATAAAGCTGAAAATGATATGGCTTAAATGAGTGCTTATGAGGTCAGGAGATCAGAGATAAGAGCTATTCTTGAGACCACTGGACTCAGAGTAAACAGAAAGTAACAGTCTGCAAAGAGACTGAAATTTAACCCATGTAAAAATCTGCTGATATTTTTAATAATGACCAATTGAAAAAAAAAAATTCAGCACAAAATGAGCAGAAGAAATCATTTAAAAAAATTGTACCTGAATGTGTTCATAGTCTTTCACTTTTTCAAGCATTATATAAGTCCTAATTACGAAATATTCTGTATTAAATTTAGTGGCAAGTGGAAAAATAATAATTAATGACAAAAGAACCCTGCTTGCACATTCCTTAATTTCTTATGATCAAGTAGAAAGCATTGCAAACGTACATATTGTTGATTATTTTAGCAAGCAAACATGCTGATGGCACTTTTGCAAGAAAATGGGCTTTTATTAAAATATTCTATCACAGAGTAATTCTGGGAGACTAATCAGAATTTCATCAGCAAAAAAGATTCTGGTATTTTCTCATATATTACATTTGTCATAATGAAAATTGGAAAGAGTAGAAACTTTAGCAATTTAACAGGCTGAAATTGTTTCCTAAACTTGTATTTGTATTCAGCTGGAAAATGAAGACTCCTTCCTCTGACAAAGCTAAAGGCAGGAATAAACAATTATAAAATACAATATTTGTGTTACTGAACATTTCATGGATGGCAGCACGAGGAGTTCTATTTCCTGTTTGGTAAATGTGCCTTACCATATGCTGTATACTACTGTAGTTTGAGGTTGCATTAAAGGAAAAAGAAGAAAAATATTTAATCACCAGTCCGCAAAAATGTTCCGCTGCAGGTCCGAGGAGTGTTGTGGGGTCAATCACACTTTCATGGAGTATACATATAGGGTTCGGACCGCGCGTGTTATAAATAGATGGTATACAAAACAGTTTTTTTCTTTTTTTCTCCTTCTCCTTTTTGGAAAGGTACCGAGGTCTGCAGATGTCTTATTTGTAGATATCCTGCAAATTATAAAGATTATAATAGTGTAAATCCGTACGGTTATGCTGCCCTGCAGTGCATAGATTGTACTTACAAAGCACTCCACCAACAACAGGCGTAACTAAGATATCCTCCGCGGCTGGTTAGATTTTTTACGGCGAAGGTCCACGTATATACACCACCAAACAGGGCTCAACCACGGACTTAATTCCAGCACACACCAGATAAATCTGCTAGTAGTCCCGACTAGGGATGAGCGAACCCGAACTGTATAGTTCGGGTTCGTACCGAATTTTGGGGTGTCCGTGACACAGACCCGAACCCGAACATTTTCGTAAAAGTCCGGGTTCGGGTTCGGTGTTCGGCGCTTTCTTGGCGCTTTTTGAAAGGCTGCAAAGCAGCCAATCAACAAGCGTCATACTACTTGCCCCAAGAGGCCATCACAGCCTTGCCTACTATTGGCATGGCTGTGATTGGCCAGTGCAGCATGTGACCCAGCCTCTATATAAGCTTGGGTCACGTAGCGCTGCACGTCACTCTGCTGATTCAAGCATAGGGAGAGGTTGCAGCTGCGACGTTAGGGCGAGATTAGGCAGATTAACTCCTCCAAAAGACTTCATTCTGTGATCGATCTGCAGCTGTGGATTATTGAAGTGCTAATATCGACTTGCTCACTTTTTTGAGGCTGCCCAGAGCGTTTTTAGATCACTTTTTTCTGGGGTGATCGGCGGCCATTTTGTGGCTTGTGGTGCGCCAGCACAAGCTATCACCAAGTGAATTTAACCATCAATAGTGTGGTTATTTTGTGCTATATCCTACATCAGCTGCAGGCTGAGCCTGTGTCACCCAAGTGCATTTAACCATCAATAGTGTGGTTATTTTTTGCTATATCCTACATCAGCTGCAGGCTGAGCCTGTGTCACCGAAGTGCATTTAACCATCAACAGTCTGGTTATTTTTTGGCCATATACTACATCAGCTGCAGGCTGAGCCTGTGTCACCGAAGTGCATTTAACCATCAACAGTCTGGTTATTTTTTGGCCATATACTACATCTGGTGCAGGCTGAGCCTGTGTCACCCAAGTGCATTTAACCATCAATAGTGTGGTTATTTTTTGGCCATATACTACATCAGGGGCAAGTTGAGCCTGTCACACAGCGCCTAAAAAATAGACCTGACATTTCTATTCAACCAAATTTGTACTGTTTTAGCTGGTCAAGTTATTTGTAGTGACCGTAAAAGCACACTTTTTGTTCTGGGTTGAAAAACTATTCCCAAATTTGCCATTCTCAAAATAACTAGTTTCTGCTATATGAGGCCTACTTGAAATCTATCCCAAAAAGGATATCTTACATTGAAGGTGCTGATAGTGTCATTCAGAAAAACTTAACACACACGCTACCGTGCAGATACAAGTCTAATTCTGTGATTAAACCTATACCTGTTACACAGCGCAAAAAAAAACAGGCTTCACATTTCTATTCAACCAAATCTGTACTGTTTTAGCTGGTCAAGTTATTTGTAGTGACCGTAAAAGCAAATTTTTTGTTCTGGGTTGAAAAACTATTCCCAAATTTGCCATTCTCAAAATAACTAGTTTCTGCTATATGAGGCCTACTTGAAATCGATCCCAAAAAGGATATCTTACATTCAAGGTGCTGATAGTGTCATTCAGAAAAATTTAACACACACGCTACCGTGCAGATACAAGTCTAATTCTGTGATTAAACCTATACCTGTCACACAGCGCAAAAAAAAACAGGCCTCACATTTCTATTCAACCAAATCTGTACTGTTTTAGCTGGTCAAGTTATTTGTAGTGACCGTAAAAGCACATTTTTTGTTCTGGGTTGAAAAACTATTCCCAAATTTGCCATTCTCAAAATAACTAGTTTCTGCTATATGAGGCCTACTTGAAATCTATCCCAAAAAGGATATCTTACATTGAAGGTGCTGATAGTGTCATTCAGAAAAACCTAACACACACGCTACCGTGCAGATACAAGTCTAATTCTGTGATTAAACCTATACCTGTCACACAGCGCAAAAAAAAAACAGGCCTCACATTTCTATTCAACCAAATCTGTACTGTTTTAGCTGGTCAAGTTATTTGTAGTGACCGTAAAAGCACACTTTTTGTTCTGGGTTGAAAAACTATTCCCAAATTTGCCATTCTCAAAATAACTAGTTTCTGCTATATGAGGCCTACTTGAAATCTATCCCAAAAAGGATATCGTACATTGAAGGTGCTGATAGTGTCATTCAGAAAAACTTAACACACACGCTACCGTGCAGATACAAGTCTAATTCTGTGATTAAACCTATACCTGTCACACAGCGCAAAAAAAAACAGGCCTCACATTTCTATTCAACCAAATCTGTACTGTTTTAGCTGGTCAAGTTATTTGTAGTGACCGTAAAAGCACATAAAGGATATCTTACATTGAAGGTGCTGATAGTGTCATTCAGAAAAACCTAACACAGACGCTACTGTGCAGATACAAGTCTAATTCCGTGATTAAACCTATACCTGTCACACAGCGCAAAAAAAAACAGGCCTCACATTTCTATTCAACCAAATCTGTACTGTTTTAGCTGGTCAAGTTATTTGTAGTGACCATAAAAGCACACTTTTTGTTCTGGGTTGAAAAACTATTCCCAAATTTGCCATTCTCAAAATAACTAGTTTCTGCTATATGAGGCCTACTTGAAATCTATCCCAAAAAGGATATCGTACATTGAAGGTGCTGATAGTGTCATTCAGAAAAACTTAACACACACGCTACCGTGCAGATACAAGTCTAATTCTGTGATTAAACCTATACCTGTCACACAGCGCAAAAAAAAACAGGCCTCGTATTTCTATTCAACCAAATCTGTACTGTTTTAGCTGGTCAAGTTATTTGTAGTGACCGTAAAAGCACATAAAGGATATCTTACATTGAAGGTGCTGATAGTGTCATTCAGAAAAACCTAACACACACGCTACCGTGCAGATACAAGTCTAATTCCGTGATTAAACCTATACCTGTCACACAGCGCAAAAAAAAACAGGCCTCACATTTCTATTCAACCAAATCTGTACTGTTTTAGCTGGTCAAGTTATTTGTAGTGACCATAAAAGCACACTTTTTGTTCTGGGTTGAAAAACTATTCCCAAATTTGCCATTCTCAAAATAACTAGTTTCTGCTATATGAGGCCTACTTGAAATCTATCCCAAAAAGGATATCTTACATTGAAGGTGCTGATAGTGTCATTCAGAAAAATTTAACACACACGCTACCGTGCAGATACAAGTCTAATTCTGTGATTAAACCTATACCTGTCACACAGCGCAAAAAAAAAACAGGCCTCACATTTCTATTCAACCAAATCTGTACTGTTATAGCTGGTCAAGTTATTTGTAGTGACCGTAAAAGCACACTTTTTGTTCTGGGTTGAAAAACTATTCCCAAATTTGCCATTCTCAAAATTGTGGTGAACGGGAACAATGAGGAAAACATCTAATAAGGGACGCGGACGCGGACGTGGACATGGTCGTGGTGGTGTTAGTGGACCCTCTGGTGCTGGGAGAGGACGTGGCCGTTCTGCCACAGCCACACGTCCTAGTGAACCAACTACCTCAGGTCCCAGTAGCCAGCAGAATTTACAGTGATATTTGGTGGGGCCCAATGCCGTTCTAAGGATGGTAAGGCCTGAGCAGGTACAGGCATTAGTCAATTGGGTGGCCGACAGTGGATCCAGCACGTTCACATTATCTCCCACCCAGTCTTCTGCAGAAAGCGCACAGATGGCGCATGAAAACCAAGCCCATCGGTCTGTCACATCACCCCCATGGATATCAGGGAAACTGTCTGAGCCACAAGTTATGCAGCAGTCTCTTATGCTGTTTGAAGACTCTGCTGCCAGGGTTTCCCAAGGGCATCCACCTAGCCCTTCCCCAGGGGTGGAAGAGATAGAATGCACTAACGCACAACCACTTATGTTTCCTGATGATGAGGACATGGGAATACCACCTCAGCACGTCTCTGATGATGACGAAACACAGGTGCCAACTGCTGCGTCTTTCTGCAGTGTGCAGACTGAACAGGAGGTCAGGGATCAAGACTGGGTGGAAGACGATGCAGGGGACGATGAGGTCCTAGACCCCACATGGAATGAAGGTCGTGCCACTGACTTTCACAGTTCGGAGGAAGAGGCAGTGGTGAGACCGAGCCAACAGCGTAGCAAAAGAGGGAGCAGTGGGCAAAATCAGAACACCCGCCGCCAAGAGACTCCACCTGCTACTGACCGCCGCCATCTGGGACCGAGCACCCCAAAGGCAGCTTCAAGGAGTTCCCTGGCATGGCACTTCTTCAAACAATGTGCTGACGACAAGACCCGAGTGGTTTGCACGCTGTGCCATCAGAGCCTGAAGCGAGGCATTAACGTTCTGAACCTTAGCACAACCTGCATGACCAGGCACCTGCATGCAAAGCATGAACTGCAGTGGATTAAACACCTTAAAAACAAGGAAGTCACTCAGGCTCCCCCTGCTACCTCTTCTGCTGCTGCCGCCTTGGCCTCTTCTGCTGCTGCTGCCGCCGCCTCGGCCTCTTCCTCCGCCTCTGGAGGAACGTTGGCACCTGCCGCCCAGCAAACATGGGATGTACCACCAACACCACCACCTGCGTCACCAAGCATCTCAACCATGTCACACAGCAGCGTTCAGCTCTCCATCTCACAAACATTTGAGAGAAAGCGTAAATTCCCACCTAGCCACCCTCGATCCCTGGCCCTGAATGCCAGCATTTCTAAACTACTGGCCTATGAAATGCTGTCATTTAGGCTGGTAGACACACACAGCTTCAAACAGCTCATGTCGCTTGCTGTCCCACAGTATGTTGTTCCCAGCCGCCACTACTTCTCCAAGAGAGCAGTGCCTTCCCTGCACAAACAAGTGTCCGATAAAATCAAGTGTGCACTGCACAACGCCATCTGTGGCAAGGTCCACCTAACCACAGATGCGTGGACCAGTAAGCACGGCCAGGGACGCTATATCTCCCTAACTGCACACTGGGTAAATGTAGTGGCGGCTGGGCCCCAGGCGGAGAGCTGTTTGGCTCACGTCCTTCCGCCGCCAAGGATCGCAGGGCAACATTCTTTGCCTCCTGTCTCCTCCTCCTCCTACTCAGCTTCCTCCTCCTCTTCTTCCACCTGCTCATCCAGTCAGCCACACACCTTCACCACCAACTTCAGCACAGCCCGGGGTAAACGTCAGCAGGCCGTTCTGAAACTCATATGTTTGGGGGACAGGCCCCACACCGCACAGGAGTTGTGGGGGGGTATAGAACAACAGACCGACGAGTGGTTGCTGCCGGTGAGCCTCAAGCCCGGCCTGGTGGTGTGCGATAATGGGCGAAATCTCGTTGCAGCTCTGGGACTAGCCGGTTTGACGCACATCCCTTGCCTGGCGCATGTGCTGAATTTGGTGGTGCAGAAGTTCATTCGCAACTACCCCGACATGTCAGAGCTGCTGCATAAAGTGCGGGCCGTCTGTTCGCGCTTCCGGCGTTCACACCCTGCCGCTGCTCGCCTGTCTGCGCTACAGCGTAACTTCGGCCTTCCCGCTCACCGCCTCATATGCGACGTACCCACCAGGTGGAACTCCACCTTGCATATGCTGGACAGACTGTGCGAGCAGCAGCAGGCCATAGTGGAGTTTCAGCTGCAGCACGCACGGGTCAGTCGCACTGCGGATCAGACACACTTCACCACCAATGACTGGGCCTCCATGCGAGACCTGTGTGCCCTGTTGCGTTGTTTCGAGTACTCCACCAACATGGCCAGTGGCGATGACGCCGTTATCAGCGTTACAATACCACTTCTATGTCTCCTTGAGAAAACACTTAGGGCGATGATGGAAGAGGAGGTGGCCCAGGAGGAAGAGGAGGAAGAGGGGTCATTTTTAGCACTTTCAGGCCAGTCTCTTCGAAGTGACTCAGAGGGAGGTTTTTTGCAACACCAGAGGCCAGGTACAAATGTGGCCAGACAGGGCCCACTACTGGAGGACGAGGAGGATGAGGATGAGGAGGAGGTGGAGGAGGATGAGGATGAAGCATGTTCACAGCGGGGTGGCACCCAAAGCAGCTCGGGCCCATCACTGGTGCGTGGCTGGGGGGAAACACAGGACGATGACGATACGCCTCCCACAGAGGACAGCTTGTCCTTACCTCTGGGCAGCCTGGCACACATGAGCGACTACATGCTGCAGTGCCTGTGCAACGACAGCAGAGTTGCCCACATTATAACGTGTGCTGACTACTGGGTTGCCACCCTGCTGGATCCCCGGTACAAAGACAATGTGCCCACCTTACTTCCTACACTGGAGCGTGATAGGAAGATGCGCGAGTACAAGCGCACGTTAGTAGACGCGCTACTGAGAGCATTCCCAAATGTCACAGGGGAACCAGTGGAAGCCCAAGGCGAAGGCAGAGGAGGAGCAAGAGGTCGCCAACGCAGCTGTGTCACGGCCAGCTCCTCTGAGGGCAGGGTTAGCATGGCAGAGATGTGGAAAAGTTTTGTCACCACGCCACAGCTAAGTGCACCACCACCTGATACGGAACGTGTTAGCAGGAGGCAACATTTCACTAACATGGTGGAACAGTACCTGTGCACACCCCTCCACGTACTGACTGATGGTTCGGCCCCATTCAACTTCTGGGTCTCCAAATTGTCCACGTGGCCAGAGCTAGCCTTTTATGTCTTGGAGGTGCTGGCCTGCCCGGCGGCCAGCGTTTTGTCTGAACGTGTATTCAGCACGGCAGGGGGCGTCATTACAGACAAACGCAGCCGCCTGTCTACAGCCAATGTGGACAAGCTGACGTTCATAAAAATGAACCAGGCATGGATCCCACAGGACCTGTCCATCCCTTGTGCAGATTAGATATTAACTACCTCCCCTTAACAATATATTATTCTACTCCAGGGCACTTCCTCATTCAATACTATTTTTATTTTCATTTTACCATTATATTGCGGGGCAACCCAAAGTTGAATGAACCTCTCCTCTGTCTGGGTGCCGGGACCTAAATGTGTGACAGTGGCCTGTTCCAGTGGTGGGTGACGTGAAGCCTAATTCTCTGCTATGACATGAAGACAGATTCTGTGCTGACATAAGGCCAGATTCTCTGTTAAGGGACCTCTCTCCTCTGTCTGGGTGCCGGGGGCCTAAATGTGTGACAGTGGCCTGTTCCAGTGGTGGGTGACGTGAAGCCTGATTCTCTGCTATGACATGAAGACAGATTCTGTGCTGACATAAGGCCAGATTCTCTGTTACGGGACCTCTCTCCTCTGCCTGGGTGCCGGGGCCTAAATATGTGACAGTGGCCTGTTCCAGTGGGGGGTGACGTGAAGCCTGATTCTCTGCTATGACATGAAGACTGATTCTGCGCTGACATAAGGCCAGATTCTCTGTTACGGGACCTCTCTCCTCTGTCTGGGTGCCGGGGCCTAAATATGTGACAGTGGCCTGTTCCAGTGGTGGGTGACGTAAAGCCTGATTCTCTGCTATGACATGAAGACTGATTCTGTGCTGACATAAGGCCAGATTCTCTGTTACGGGACCTCTCTCCTCTGCCTGGGTGCATGGGCCTAAATATGTGACAGTGGCCTGTTCCAGTGGTGGGTGACGTGAAGCCTGATTCTCTGCTATGACATGAAGACAGATTCTGTGCTGACATAAGGCCAGATTCTCTGTTACGGGACCTCTCTCCTCTGCCTGGGTGCCTGGGCCTAAATATGTGACAGTGGCCTGTTCCAGTGGTGGGTGACGTGAAGCCTGATTCTCTGCTATGACATGAAGACTGATTCTGTGCTGACATAAGGCCAGATTCTCTGTTACGGGACCTCTCTCCTCTGCCTGGGTGCCTGGGCCTAAATATGTGACAGTGGCCTGTTCCAGTGGTGGGTGACGTAAAGCCTGATTCTCTGCTATGACATGAAGACTGATTCTGTGCTGACATAAGGCCAGATTCTCTGTTACGGGACCTCTCTCCTCTGCCTGGGTGCCTGGGCCTAAATATGTGACAGTGGCCTGTTCCAGTGGTGGGTGACGTAAAGCCTGATTCTCTGCTATGACATGAAGACTGATTCTGTGCTGACATAAGGCCAGATTCTCTGTTACGGGACCTCTCTCCTCTGTCTGGGTGCCGGGGCCTAAATATGTGACAGTGGCCTGTTCCAGTGGTGGGTGACGTAAAGCCTGATTCTCTGCTATGACATGAAGACTGATTCTGTGCTGACATAAGGCCAGATTCTCTGTTACGGGACCTCTCTCCTCTGCCTGGGTGCCTGGGCCTAAATATGTGACAGTGGCCTGTTCCAGTGGTGGGTGACGTGAAGCCTGATTCTCTGCTATGACATGAAGACAGATTCTGTGCTGACATAAGGCCAGATTCTCTGTTACGGGACCTCTCTCCTCTGTCTGGGTCCCGGGGGCCTAAATGTGTGACAGTGGCCTGTTCCAGTGGTGGGTGACGTGAAGCCTGATTCTCTGCTATGACATGAAGACAGATTCTGTGCTGACATAAGGCCAGATTCTCTGTTACGGGACCTCTCTCCTCTGCCTGGGTGCCGGGGCCTAAATATGTGACAGTGGCCTGTTCCAGTGGTGGGTGACGTAAAGCCTGATTCTCTGCTATGACATGAAGACTGATTCTGCGCTGACATAAGGCCAGATTCTCTTTTACGGGACCTCTCTCCTCTGCCTGGGTGCCTGGGCCTAAATATGTGACAGTGGCCTGTTCCAGTGGTGGGTGACGTGAAGCCTGATTCTCTGCTATGACATGAAGACAGATTCTGTGCTGACATAAGGCCAGATTCTCTGTTACGGGACCTCTCTCCTCTGCCTGGGTGCCTGGGCCTAAATATGTGACAGTGGCCTGTTCCAGTGGTGGGTGACGTGAAGCCTGATTCTCTGCTATGACATGAAGACTGATTCTGTGCTGACATAAGGCCAGATTCTCTGTTACGGGACCTCTCTCCTCTGCCTGGGTGCCTGGGCCTAAATATGTGACAGTGGCCTGTTCCAGTGGTGGGTGACATAAAGCCTGATTCTCTGCTATGACATGAAGACTGATTCTGTGCTGACATAAGGCCAGATTCTCTGTTACGGGACCTCTCTCCTCTGCCTGGGTGCCTGGGCCTAAATATGTGACAGTGGCCTGTTCCAGTGGTGGGTGACGTAAAGCCTGATTCTCTGCTATGACATGAAGACTGATTCTGTGCTGACATAAGGCCAGATTCTCTGTTACGGGACCTCTCTCCTCTGCCTGGGTGCCGGGGCCTAAATATGTGACAGTGGCCTGTTCCAGTGGTTGGTGACGTGAAGCCTGATTCTCTGCTATGACATGAAGACTGATTCTGCGCTGACATAAGGCCAGATTGTCTGTTACGGGACCTCTCTCCTCTGCCTGGGTGCCTGGGCCTAAATATGTGACAGTGGCCTGTTCCAGTGGTGGGTGACGTGAAGCCTGATTCTCTGCTATGACATGAAGACAGATTCTGCGCTGACATAAGGCCAGATTCTCTGTTACGGGACCTCTCTCCTCTGTGTGGGCCTAAATATGTGACAGTGGCCTGTTCCAGTGGTGGGTGACGTGAAGCCTGATTCTCTGCTATGACATGAAGACTGATTCTGTGCTGACATAAGGCCAGATTCTCTGTTACGGGACCTCTCTCCTCTGCCTGGGTGCCTGGGCCTAAATATGTGACAGTGGCCTGTTCCAGTGGTGGGTGACGTAAAGCCTGATTCTCTGCTATGACATGAAGACTGATTCTGTGCTGACATAAGGCCAGATTCTCTGTTACGGGACCTCTCTCCTCTGCCTGGGTGCCTGGGCCTAAATATGTGACAGTGGCCTGTTCCAGTGGTGGGTGACGTAAAGCCTGATTCTCTGCTATGACATGAAGACAGATTCTGTGCTGACATAAGGCCAGATTCTCTGTTACGGGACCTCTCTCCTCTGTCTGGGTGCCGGGGCCTAAATATGTGACAGTGGCCTGTTCCAGTGGTGGGTGACGTAAAGCCTGATTCTCTGCTATGACATGAAGACTGATTCTGTGCTGACATAAGGCCAGATTCTCTGTTACGGGACCTCTCTCCTCTGCCTGGGTGCCTGGGCCTAAATATGTGACAGTGGCCTGTTCCAGTGGTGGGTGACGTGAAGCCTGATTCTCTGCTATGACATGAAGACAGATTCTGTGCTGACATAAGGCCAGATTCTCTGTTACGGGACCTCTCTCCTCTGTCTGGGTGCCGGGGGCCTAAATGTGTGACAGTGGCCTGTTCCAGTGGTGGGTGACGTGAAGCCTGATTCTCTGCTATGACATGAAGACAGATTCTGTGCTGACATAAGGCCAGATTCTCTGTTACGGGACCTCTCTCCTCTGCCTGGGTGCCGGGGCCTAAATATGTGACAGTGGCCTGTTCCAGTGGTGGGTGACGTAAAGCCTGATTCTCTGCTATGACATGAAGACTGATTCTGTGCTGACATAAGGCCAGATTCTCTTTTACGGGACCTCTCTCCTCTGCCTGGGTGCCTGGGCCTAAATATGTGACAGTGGCCTGTTCCAGTGGTGGGTGACGTGAAGCCTGATACTCTGCTATGACATGAAGACAGATTCTGTGCTGACATAAGGCCAGATTCTCTGTTACGGGACCTCTCTCCTCTGCCTGGGTGCCTGGGCCTAAATATGTGACAGTGGCCTGTTCCAGTGGTGGGTGACGTGAAGCCTGATTCTCTGCTATGACATGAAGACTGATTCTGTGCTGACATAAGGCCAGATTCTCTGTTACGGGACCTCTCTCCTCTGCCTGGGTGCCTGGGCCTAAATATGTGACAGTGGCCTGTTCCAGTGGTGGGTGACATAAAGCCTGATTCTCTGCTATGACATGAAGACTGATTCTGTGCTGACATAAGGCCAGATTCTCTGTTACGGGACCTCTCTCCTCTGCCTGGGTGCCTGGGCCTAAATATGTGACAGTGGCCTGTTCCAGTGGTGGGTGACGTAAAGCCTGATTCTCTGCTATGACATGAAGACTGATTCTGTGCTGACATAAGGCCAGATTCTCTGTTACGGGACCTCTCTCCTCTGCCTGGGTGCCGGGGCCTAAATATGTGACAGTGGCCTGTTCCAGTGGTTGGTGACGTGAAGCCTGATTCTCTGCTATGACATGAAGACTGATTCTGCGCTGACATAAGGCCAGATTGTCTGTTACGGGACCTCTCTCCTCTGCCTGGGTGCCTGGGCCTAAATATGTGACAGTGGCCTGTTCCAGTGGTGGGTGACGTGAAGCCTGATTCTCTGTTATGACATGAAGACAGATTCTGCGCTGACATAAGGCCAGATTCTCTGTTACGGGACCTCTCTCCTCTGTGTGGGCCTAAATATGTGACAGTGGCCTGTTCCAGTGGTGGGTGACGTGAAGCCTGATTCTCTGCTATGACATGAAGACTGATTCTGTGCTGACATAAGGCCAGATTCTCTGTTACGGGACCTCTCTCCTCTGCCTGGGTGCCTGGGCCTAAATATGTGACAGTGGCCTGTTCCAGTGGTGGGTGACGTAAAGCCTGATTCTCTGCTATGACATGAAGACTGATTCTGTGCTGACATAAGGCCAGATTCTCTGTTACGGGACCTCTCTCCTCTGCCTGGGTGCCTGGGCCTAAATATGTGACAGTGGCCTGTTCCAGTGGTGGGTGACGTAAAGCCTGATTCTCTGCTATGACATGAAGACAGATTCTGTGCTGACATAAGGCCAGATTCTCTGTTACGGGACCTCTCTCCTCTGTCTGGGTGCCGGGGCCTAAATATGTGACAGTGGCCTGTTCCAGTGGTGGGTGACGTAAAGCCTGATTCTCTGCTATGACATGAAGACTGATTCTGTGCTGACATAAGGCCAGATTCTCTGTTACGGGACCTCTCTCCTCTGCCTGGGTGCCTGGGCCTAAATATGTGACAGTGGCCTGTTCCAGTGGTGGGTGACGTGAAGCCTGATTCTCTGCTATGACATGAAGACTGATTCTGTGCTGACATAAGGCCAGATTCTCTGTTACGGGACCTCTCTCCTCTGCCTGGGTGCCTGGGCCTAAATATGTGACAGTGGCCTGTTCCAGTGGTGGGTGACGTAAAGCCTGATTCTCTGCTATGACATGAAGACTGATTCTGTGCTGACATAAGGCCAGATTCTCTGTTACGGGACCTCTCTCCTCTGCCTGGGTGCCTGGGCCTAAATATGTGACAGTGGCCTGTTCCAGTGGTTGGTGACGTGAAGCCTGATTCTCTGCTATGACATGAAGACTGATTCTGCGCTGACATAAGGCCAGATTGTCTGTTACGGGACCTCTCTCCTCTGCCTGGGTGCCTGGGCCTAAATATGTGACAGTGGCCTGTTCCAGTGGTGGGTGACGTGAAGCCTGATTCTCTGCTATGACATGAAGACAGATTCTGTGCTGACATAAGGCCAGATTCTCTGTTACGGGACCTCTCTCCTCTGCCTGGGTGCCGGGGCCTAAATATGTGACAGTGGCCTGTTCCAGTGGTGGGTGACGTGAAGCCTGATTCTCTGCTATGACATGAAGACAGATTCTGTACTGACATAAGGCCAGATTCTCTGTTACGGGACCTCTCTCCTGTGTCTGTGTGCCGGGGCCTAAATATGTGACAGTGGCCTGTTCCAGTGGTGGGTGACGTAAAGCCTGATTCTCTGCTATGACATGAAGACTGATTCTGTGCTGACATAAGGCCAGATTCTCTGTTACGGGACCTCTCTCCTCTGCCTGGGTGCCTGGGCCTAAATATGTGACAGTGGCCTGTTCCAGTGGTGGGTGACGTGAAGCCTGATTCTCTGCTATGACATGAAGACAGATTCTGTGCTGACATAAGGCCAGATTCTCTGTTACGGGACCTCTCTCCTCTGCCTGGGTGCCTGGGCCTAAATATGTGACAGTGGCCTGTTCCAGTGGTGGGTGACGTGAAGCCTGATTCTCTGCTATGACATGAAGACTGATTCTGTGCTGACATAAGGCCAGATTCTCTGTTACGGGACCTCTCTCCTCTGCCTGGTTGCCTGGGCCTAAATATGTGACAGTGGCCTGTTCCAGTGGTGGGTGACGTAAAGCCTGATTCTCTGCTATGACATGAAGACTGATTCTGTGCTGACATAAGGCCAGATTCTCTGTTACGGGACCTCTCTCCTCTGCCTGGTTGCCTGGGCCTAAATATGTGACAGTGGCCTGTTCCAGTGGTGGGTGACGTAAAGCCTGATTCTCTGCTATGACATGAAGACTGATTCTGTGCTGACATAAGGCCAGATTCTCTGTTACGGGACCTCTCTCCTCTGCCTGGGTGCCGGGGCCTAAATATGTGACAGTGGCCTGTTCCAGTGGTGGGTGACGTGAAGCCTGATTCTCTGCTATGACATGAAGACTGATTCTGCGCTGACATAAGGCCAGATTGTCTGTTACGGGACCTCTCTCCTCTGCCTGGGTGCCTGGGCCTAAATATGTGACAGTGGCCTGTTCCAGTGGTGGGTGACGTGAAGCCTGATTCTCTGCTATGACATGAAGACAGGTTCTGTGCTGACATAAGGCCAGATTCTCTGTTACGGGACCTCTCTCCTCTGCCTGGGTGCCTGGGCCTAAATGTGTGACAGTGGCCTGTTCCAGTGGTGGGTGACGTGAAGCCTGATTCTCTGCTATGACATGAAGACTGATTCTGCACTGACATAAGGCCAGATTCTCTGTTACGGGACCTCTCTCCCCTGTCTGGGTGCCGGGGCCTAAATATGTGACAGTGGCCTGTTCCAGTGGTGGGTGACGTAAAGCCTGATTCTCTGCTATGACATTAAGACTGATTCTGTGCTGACATAAGGCCAGATTCTCTGTTACGGGACCTCTCTTCTCTGTCTGGGTGCCGGGGCCTAAATATGTGACAGTGGCCTGTTCCAGTGGTGGGTGACGTAAAGCCTGATTCTCTGCTATGACATGAAGACTGATTCTGCGCTGACATAAGGCCAGATTCTCTGTTACGGGACCTCTCTCCTCTGCCTGGGTGCCTGGCCCTAAATATGTGACAGTGGCCTGTTCCATTGGTGGGTGACGTAAAGCCTGATTCTCTGCTATGACATGAAGACTGATTCTGTGCTGACATAAGGCCAGATTCTCTGTTACGGGACCTCTCTCCTCTGCCTGGGTGCCTGGGCCTAAATATGTGACAGTGGCCTGTTCCAGTGGTGGGTGACGTGAAGCCTGATTCTCTGCTATGACATGAAGACTGATTCTGCGCTGACATAAGGCCAGATTCTCTGTTACGGGACCTCTCTCCTCTGCCTGGGTGCCTGGGCCTAAATATGTGACAGTGGCCTGTTCCAGTGGTGGGTGACGTGAAGCCTGATTCTCTGCTATGACATGAAGACTGATTCTGCGCTGACATGAAGCCAGATTCTCTGCTATGGCATGAAGAGACTGATTCTCTGCTGACATGAAGCCAGATTCTTTGCTATGGCATGAAGAGACTGATTCTCTGCTGACGTGAAGCCAGATTCTCTGCTATGGGACCTCTGTCCAATTGATATTGGTTCATTTTTATTTTTTTTATTTTTATTTTAATTCATTTCCCTCTCTACATTTGTTTGCAGGGGATTTTCCTACATGTTGCTGCCTTTTGCAGCCCTCTAGCTCTTTCCTGGGCTGTTTTACAGCCTTTTTAGTGCCCAAAAGTTCGGGTCCCCATTGACTTCAATGGGGTTCGGGTTCGGGACGAAGTTCGGGTCGGGTTCGGATCCCGAACCCGAACATTTCCGGGAAGTTCGTCCGAACTTCTCGAACCCGAACATCCAGGTGTTCGCTCAACTCTAGTCCCGACTTCTTTTGACAAAAAATTTCTGTGGATACAAGTGCCTCCTACCATAGTGAAGCTCCGATAACTATTTTAAAAAGTTTATTAGTACATACTTACAAACATGCACTTTAAAATTCGCATGAAAAAATCCCAGTATCTTTTTCTTTGTCCGACCCAGGTTTCGCTCATCAAGTTTCGTCAGAGGCACACGTGTGCCCCTGACGAAGCTTGAGGAGCGAAACCTGGGTCAGGCAAAGAAAAAGATACTGGGATTTTTTTATGCAAATTTTAAAGAGGCCAAACTCTCTGTTGGAATAAGCCAGAAAAGGTCAGGATAAGTTAACTGGTATGGAAAAGTCACTGGCATGCAATGTATATTGTTTTAAAAGTTATTGCCAACAGATGTGGTATCTTAAAGAATATAATGGGTCTCACATAAACTGTCTTAACTACCGGGGTCAAGAGAGGTTATTGCTTAAGACACTGGTATGCAGCGTTATTCCATATAATCACCAGTATAAAGTATATATTCACGTGTGATTGTATGTAATTTAATATATTTTAACCTATGATATATATAATGTTTGTATATTCATATCCAGTTATTGATAATGTATCATTGTATCCATTTATATATATATATTATGCCACATATGTATCAATAGAGTATATTCTGTAGAAGCATATAAGCTGGTTTTCTACTAAGAGGATATTCTTTTAGAGAAGAGCTCAGTTATCTTAGACGGCAATTAATTAGTCATTTGGATGGCTAAGATACACAAACTGGGTAAAACTTTCTAAGGACTATTGTATTCTTATCTGCCCCATAAATTCAAGGATTAGGGAAACTTCTAATACCGCCAGTCGGTCTGAGCAAAGTGTCAGAAAGAGTACCTCCTTGGTTGAAATAATGGCAAAAGGTTAAGGAAGTCATGTGAACAGGTTAGAAATGTGTGCATTTGACATTCCTGAACATTTAAATTTCAAATATGAAACAACAGTGCCATCAAGTGGTAGATGGGCAGAGGTTTCTAAGGAATGCCAATTAAATTACATCATGCCCATGATTAACATACGACACACCCACCTTATCTAATTGGAAATCCCTAATCCAAGAGGGGATGGGCATAGATAAGGATTAGAATATCTGATCCAGTTTTGGAGATCAGGGGGGATTATTCAGAAGGAATCATCACTTCACACGTCAGGAACGTACCACAGGACATCACAGATCACAGAACATCTTCACCACTTCCAGTCCTAAGAAAAGCTCCCTACACCCTAAGGAATTCTCCCAGGGACACACCCGAGACTCGCAGAAAGAAACTGACAGATCTAAATCTTGGAAAGCTGGATCCCTTCTAAAAGCTCTTTATCCCAAAGCCAGGGGTAATGTATAATTTATTTCATTTGCAGTAATTATAAATCGCTCCAATTGGCATATTAGTTGAGACCCCATTATTAGTGGGTCAATAGTGTTAAACAGTAATTTTATGGGAAATTTTAATGAACGTGCACATCATTAGAATTCCTGTAATATTTCTATCAGAGTGGGATCTCTGATCGGATTTTATTATCCGTAGTTAGGCCAACGGGCGTATTTATAAGGTGTCTCTTACTGCCATATTCTTTGATTGAGCATAATGGAATTTCCACAGATTCATTTCTATAGTTTTTTTTTTTGTTGTTGCATTATAATATTTTGATAACCAGTACACTAATCGGTAATAATTTGAGTAACATTGTATTGTACTTGGTGTAGTAAATTAAGTGAGCCCGGCGTAAACGGTGGAGCACCATCTTGTGGTAAATTTTGATATTGTCCTTGTATTAATTTGCATGCCATTTTTACTGTATGTATTTATAATAAATTATATTTTATATAATTAATTGCACCCTGTTTCATTAGCTGCACAAATTGACTTTAGATCTCATCAATAAAAGAACTGGCGTTTATATGTCCGCCAATTAAATTTTTCATTTTTTCAATTTTCATATTTCATAAAAATATGAAATCATAATTTTTATGATTTCATATCTTATATGAAATAAATACTTGACATATTTGGAGGCACTGCTGAGATTGATTGAGATATTTCTATAACCAATTTGTGCAATTAGTGAAAATATTCCTTAATCCATATTGGCAAGTCAAATTGTTGTTGTTATTGATTATTGATTAGAATCATGAGTGCAACAGGCAGTGACTCGGGTAATGGCCATGCTACAGCAGATAGTCCATCATACCCGGAACAGATAATCCAGAAGATTATCAAATATCTTTTTTCCCAGTTTAAAGTGGACAAGGACATGAATGAATGGATTAATGAGATGCAGTAAAGAGCCTTTGCAGAACGTTGTGATGTATGGATACTAGGGGGCACAGTTGATAGATACCTGACATATATGGATTTGGCAAATGATAATACCAAGAGGGACCAACACCTCTTAAGTGCATTGCCACCTGTTTTATATGCATTATTGGCGGTCAGTACTCTTTCACAAAAGAGATATGAATCCATAATGGAAACGAAAACCCATATAGCCCAGATAGAAGCAGAACTAAATTCCGCAGAGGACACGATCAAGGACTTAAAATACAACCTTGATCATAGCCATGATGCATAGCAAAAGGCAAAAAGTGACTTAGAGGAGTTGCACCTCCGATATTCCAAAATTCAGCACACGGGCAAATCAAGCCATACTGTGATTAATGCTGATAGAGATCCGTCTAATACTGTGGAATCTCCTGACCCTCCAAATCTTACGCCCCAGCATTTAGACATATCATCACATGCTCTTAAAGCAGGATCCATCCAAGACCCTAAGCCACCCGAAAGTGATGCCATGATTACACAGGAGGCATTGACCCAACTGTGACTGCCTTACTAGGCGCCAGCAACATGGAAGCCCCTAGAAGTTCCTCTCCACATGTTCCCCTGGGGAGAGATGTTAGGGTTAAATCACCTGTGTCGTATGAGTCTCATGAAAGTTGTGAAAGTGCATGTGAGTTTGGCAGTGATGTGGGGAAGCATGTGACTTATTCCTTGCCACAGGATCACAGACGACCAACATATGCTGAGGTGGTTTCTAGAAAAAAAAAATCCCAATATTCAGACAAGGATCAGAGCTCCTCCAGCATAATTAAGTTTTTAAATACTACAGTATCCAAATTTTCTAAGAAAGGTTCTTCTCAGATAGCCAATCACTTAGAACTGTATGAATCCACTATGGATTCTTTAAAATTATACTCTGATGCTGACCGGATCAGATTCCTTCCATGGGCATTTGATGATAAATATCGTCATTACTTTACATCCTTTAAGGAGAGAGGAGTACAAGATTGGCCAAGTGTTTTGCATGAGGTTAAATTGGTATTTGGACCATACCAAACCACCACTGCTGCAAAACGGGACATATATAACCTTACGTGTAGACCCAATCAGAGTCCCCGTGAATTCCTCTCTGTCCTCAAAAATGCCTATGGGTTGGCATATAGATCCCCAAATTGGGAATCTGAAGAATTCAAACAGTTATTCTATGACGCTATGCCAAACCAGATCAAACTTAACTTAGCCAGAGATCTGGATATTGATGCCCCCTTGGATAGATTGGTGACGGCTGCCACCACGCTATATAATATCAGTGAGTGCCATGCAACAGATGAGAGAAGGTTTAAAAAATCCCCAGAGCAAAAGGTAGCTGAAGCTAAGGTAAACCCTAGCTTGGGATTTGAAAGCCAGCCACGAAGGTTCCCTCAATCTACAGGACCTGCTCAACAAGCCCAGCAACAACAGGTAGGACCGCCCAAACAGACCAAACCCCAAAATACTAATGGATCAGAGGGGAATAATTCAGGTAATGGGAAATCTAACTACCGTCCCTATTACAATAGGGGTCCCCAGGAATATAGGCCCTATAACAATAGGGGTTACCAGGGTTATAGACGTTGGAATAATAGGCCCAAACAACAGAGGGAAGATAGGCAGGAATCCTCAAATTCACCCAGGAGTAGGTCACCTACCGATAACCAGGGTGCCCAACAAAGCCAAAATGTGCCCAAACCAAACGGGTTTTATCAGCTGGTAGAGCAAGTGGCCCAGCTGAGCGACATGGTAAGTAAGTTGTCCCAGTTATCCCCAGAAAAACAGCCTAAATATTTTTTAGGGGCAACTCCAGGTCCCAGCTCTACATCATAAAGCAGATTGGGCCAGGTCAGAACCAAGGCCACTGCAAGGCTATTAAGATGGATGTGGTAGAATCTGATGTAATTCCTAATTCCATATTTCCTTGCAGTACCCCTGACCCTGAAATTAGGGCCAGGGGGGAAATGTCTAATATGTCATTTATCTTGCAGTCTAATGATGTCAATTCATATGACCAGATGCCTGTTATAGTGTGTAATCCCATCGTTCCAGCATCTAGCCGTGAGCCAGTTGTGACTTGTGGTGTCACACAGCTTGTCCAAAAGGGGGGGCTAACGCTGCTCCTCCAGCTTGTCCTGGGAGACTCAGGAATGCAGACGTCACGGAGCTGTAGAGAGGTCAACCTCTCAGACAGCAGATGGGTAAACATCATAACTTTCTCTGTGATTTGTTCCAGGTGGATGGCCGATACTTTGTGGATATCTATCTCCAAGATGAACTTATCGGACCAATCAAAGGCTTAATAGACACTGGATCACAAGCCACCATTTTATCTTGCACTTATTTCCAACAGGTTTTGGATTTAACATCAAAGAAGCCACGATTAAGGTCATTTGATGGCTCTTTGATAAGTGTAGGTCGAGATGCCTTACAGGTAAAAGGAACATCCTGGTTGACATTTAAGATTGGCAAGAAGACAATTAGACATCCCACATTGATTGTGGATCTTCCATATGATCGGATGATTATAGGAATCGATTTATTAAAAAGATGGACTAAGGTGAAGGCACCCATTGCCTATGAATACTCTTGCAACACACAAGCACAACGCAGTTGTCATGTGATTGAAGAGAAAACTAGCTCTATTGAAATGCATTTCAGGAACAATCAAATACCGGAGGTCACAATCCTGAAGAATGGTAAGCCCGAGGAAGATGTCAATGGTGCCGCTCACATCATTACCATCCAGAGGGACAAAATCAAAAAGGTAACTCTGGATGATGATATATTAACCATTTCTCTTGAAAGGGGGAATCACGAAGTCGTGGACCTGACCAGGCACGTTCAATCGATGGTACGGATTGAAAAGGTCAATGACAATTTATTGATTCCCGTACAGGTAAACATTATAGCCCGGGTAAAATTTGCCAAGTTGGATTTGAAATCCGAAGCAAGTTACATAAGCCTAGGACTCTTAAAACAGGTCACCAATCCTAAAATGATTAAAAGTTTCTCTCCACAGGACCAATGGGTTCATGATCTGGATGGAGATTCCCAAAGTCATAACGTGGTTGCAAGATGCGTTTTGTCTATCTCCATAGGAAGTAAAACTACGGAGCACGTTTTCATCGTGATAAATGAACCCACGGTATCAAATGTATATAGGTAATGACCTTCTGCACCGATTTGCCATACAGATTGACCTGGTGAATAACACCTTATGGTCCAGATTGCCGGGAAACCCA
>NC_053393.1:179533942-179592058 GCF_905171765.1 Bufo bufo | reverse complement strand
CCGACTGGAGAAGAAAAAGTTCAGTCTCCAGAGGCTAGTGGCGTCGCTAGAGGGGGGGCAATCGCCCCCCCTATGTTGTTCTTTGCCCCCCTGGGTGCCCCCCCACTGATTCCCCCAGGTGAATACTAATGAGCGCTTCCATTATGGAAGCGCTCATTAGTACTGAAGGACCAGGAAGTGGTGAACGCTCTGTACATACCACTTCCTGGTGCTCGGCTGTCGGCTGTGCAGGGCTGCGCGCAGCGTGAGGGCGCTTTGTGACCTCACGCTGGGCGGGCCAGTTCTGAGCACAGTCGACTGAGGAGAGAGAAAATTGCAGGCGGCGTCCAGGAGCAGGAGAGGTAAGTGGTTTTTTATTTTATAAAAAATGTGGCTGCTGGGGGCATAATGGGGGCTAATCATGAGAGGCATAATGGGCGCTAATCATGAGGCATAATGGAAGCTAATCATGAGGCATAATGGGGGCTAATCATGAGGCATAATGGGGGCTAATCATGAGGCATAATGGGGGCTAATCATGAGTCATAATGGGGGTTAATCATGAGGCATAATGGGGGCTAATCATGAGGCATAATGGGGGCTAATCATGAGGCATAATTGGGGCTAATCGGAGGCATAATGGGGGCTAATCATGAGGCATAATGGGGCTAATCATGAGGCATAATGGGGGCTAATCGGAGGCATATGCGGCTAAACATGAGGCATAATGGGGGCTAATCGGAGGCATAATGGGGGCTAATCGGAGGCATATGGGGGCTAATCGAAGGCATATGGGGGCTAATCGGAGGCATATGGGGGCTAATTAGAGGCATAATGGGGGCTAAATAGAGGCATAATGAGGGCTAAATAGAGGCATAATGGGGGCTAATTAGAGGCATAATGGGGCTAATTAAAAGCATAATGGCTTATAATGGGGGCTAATTAGGCATATGGGAGCTAATAAGGCATAATGGCTTATAATGGGGGCTAATTAGGCATATGGGAGCTAATGAGGCATATGGGGGCTAATAAAAGGCATAATGTGGGCTAATGAGGCATAATGGCTTATAATGGGGGCTAATGAGGCATAAGGGCTGATATGGGGGCTAATGAGGCATAAGGGCTGATATGGGGGCTTATGAGGCATAAGGGCTGATATGGGGGCTAATGAGGCATAAGGGCTGATATGGGGGCTAATGAGGCATAAGGGCTGATATGGGGGCTAATGAGGCATAAGGGCTGATATGGGGGCTAATGAGGCATAAGGGCTGATATGGGGGCTAATGAGGCATAAGGGCTGATATGTGGGCTAATGAGGCATAAGGGCTGATATGGGGGCTAATGAGAGGCATAGGGGCTGATATGGGGTGATAAGAGGCATAATGGGGGCTAATAAGAGGCATAATAAGTGTCATCCACAGATGCCACCATAACAGTGTGTCTTAGACAGATCCACCATAACAGTACGCCTGCGCACTGACGAGAGACAGAAAGAAGGGGAAAGAATCCGCGGAAACAAGCAGAGGACGGCACAGCAGACTGAATAGCTTCTTTTGTAAGTAAATTGTTTTATTATAAATGTATCCCTGCATACCGCAATTCTCTCGTATTTTGGAATCTTATTTATATTGTGGAGATTAGCTGTACAAATGGTAGGCAGTCGGCAGGATTGGATGCAACATAAGGGTTTTATTGGAAAAAACACAACTCAAATTTGGTCCAACAGGATGGCTTGGCTTCAGCCCATCAAAGTTCAGTCACATAAAGCACTTATCTTCAGCCCCCATGTGTCATATAACAGTTCAATTGTTAAACAGGCAAAATACAGGAGTCACCTTTGTGCAGAATCTTGTCTTTTCCCTTCTCAGGAACACTGTGGAGAGGAATGCTCCTAAGTAGGGATGAGCGAACCCGAACTGAATTTTGGGGTGTCCGTGACACGGACCCGAACCCGAACATTTTCATAAAAGTCCGTGTTCGGGTTCGGTGTTCGGCGCTTTCTTGGCGCTTTTTGAAAGGCTGCAAAGCAGCCAATCAACAAGCGTCATACTACTTGCCCCAAGAGGCCATCACAGCCTTGCCTACTATTGGCATGGCTGTGATTGGCCAGTGCAGCATGTGACCCAGCCTCTATATAAGCTTGGGTCACGTTGCGCTGCACGTCACTCTGCTGATTCAAGCATAGGGAGAGGTTGCAGCTGCGACGTTAGGGCGAGATTAGGCAGTGATTAACTCCTCCAAAAGACTTCATTCTGTGATCGATCTGCAGCTGTGGATCATTGAAGTGCTAATATCGATTTGCTCACTTTTTTGAGGCTGCCCAGAGCGTTTTTAGATCCCTTTTTTTCTGGGGTGATCGGCGGCCATTTTGTGACTTGTGGTGCGCCAGCACAAGCTATCACCAAGTGTATTTAACCATCAATAGTGTGGTTATTTTGTGCTATATCCTACATCAGCTGCAGGCTGAGCCTGTGTCACCGAAGTGCATTTAACCATCAACAGTCTGGTTATTTTTTGGCCATATACTACATCAGCTGCAGGCTGAGCCTGTGTCACCGAAGTGCATTTAACCATCAACAGTCTGATTATTTTTTGGCCATATACTACATCTGGTGCAGGCTGAGCCTGTGTCACCCAAGTGCATTTAACCATCAACAGTGTGGTTATTTTTTGGCCAAATACTACATCAGGGGCAAGTTGAGCCTGTCACCCAGCACCTAAAAAATAGACCTGACATTTCTATTCAACCAAATCTGTACTGTTTTAGCTGGTCAAGTTATTTGTAGTGACCGTAAAAGCACACTTTTTGTTCTGGGTTCAAAAACTATTCCCAAATTTGCCATTCTCAAAATAACTAGTTTCTGGTATATGAGGTCTACTTGAAATCTATCCCAAAAAGGATATCTTACATTGAAGGTACTGATAGTGTCATTCAGAAAAACCTAAGACACACGCTACCGTGCAGATAGAAGTCTGATTCTGAGATTAAACCTTAACCTGTCACACAATGCAAAAAAAAACAGGTCTCACATTTCTATTCAAGCAAATCTGTACTGTTTTAGCTGGTCAAGTTATTTGTAGCGACCGTAAAAGCCCTATTTTTTTTCTGGGTTGAAAAACTATTCCCAAATTTGCCATTCTCAAAATTGTGGTGAACGGGAACAATGAGGAAAACATCTAATAAGGGACGCGGACGCGGACGTGGACATGGTCGTGGTGGTGTTAGTGGACCCTCTGGTGCTGGGAGAGGACGTGGCCGTTCTGCCACAGCCACACGTCCTAGTGTACCAACTACCTCAGGTCCCAGTAGCCGCCGGAATTTACAGGGATATTTGGTGGGGCTCAATGCCGTTCTAAGGATGGTAAGGCCTGAGCAGGTACAGGCATTAGTCAATTGGGTGGCCGACAGTGGATCCAGCACGTTCACATTATCTCCCACCCAGTCTTCTGCAGAAAGCGCACAGATGGCGCATGAAAACCAAGCCCATCAGTCTGTCACATCACCCCCATGCATATCAGGGAAACTGTCTGAGCCTCAAGTTATGCAGCAGTCTCTTATGCTGTTTGAAGACTCTGCTGCCAGGGTTTCCCAAGGGCATCCACCTAGCTCTTCACCAGGGGTGGAAGAGATAGAATGCACTAACGCACAACCACTTATGTTTCCTGATGATGAGGACATGGGAATACCACCTCAGCACGTCTCTAATGATGACGAAACACAGGTGCCAACTGCTGCGTCTTTCTGCAGTGTGCAGACTGAACAGGAGGTCAGGGGTCAAGACTGGGTGGAAGACGATGCAGGGGACGATGAGGTCCTAGACCCCACATGGAATGAAGGTCGTGCCACTGACTTTCAGAGGCAGTGGTGAGACCGAGCCAACAGCGTAGCAAAAGAGGGAGCAGTGGGCAAAATCAGAACACCCGCCGCCAAGAGACTCCGCCTGCTACTGACCGCCGCCATCTGGGACCCAGCACCCCAAAGGCAGCTTCAAGGAGTTCCCGGGCATGGCACTTCTTCAAACAATGTGCTGACGACAAGATCCGAGTGGTTTGCACGCTGTGCCATCAGAGCCTGAAGCGAGGCATTAACGTTCTGAACCTTAGCACAACCTGCATGACCAGGCACCTGCATGCAAAGCATGAACTGCAGTGGAGTAAACACCTTAAAAACAAGGAAGTCACTCAGGCTCCCCCTGCTGCCTCTTCTGCTGCTGCCGCCTCGGCCTCTTCTGCTGCTGCCGCCGCCTCGGCCTCTTCTGCTGCTGCCGCCGCCTCGGCCTCTTCTGCTGCTGCCGCCGCCTCGGCCTCTTCTGCTGCTGCTGCCGCCGCCTCGGCCTCTTCTGCTGCTGCTGCCGCCGCCTCGGCCTCTTCCTCTGCCTCTGGAGGAATGTTGGCACCTGCCACCCAGCAAACATGGGATGTACCACCAACACCACCACCTGCGTCACCAAGCATCTCAACCATGTCACACGGCAGCGTTCAGCTCTCCATCTCACAAACATTTGAGAGAAAGCGTAAATTCCAACCTAGCCACCCTCAATCCCTGGCCCTCAATGCCAGCATTTCTAAACTACTGGCCTATGAAATGCTGTCATTTAGGCTGGTGGACACACACAGCTTCAAACAGCTCATGTCACTTGCTGTGCCACAGTATGTTGTTCCCAGCCGCCACTACTTCTCCAAGAGAGCCGTGCCTTCCCTGCACAAACAAGTGTCCGATAAAATCAAGTGTGCACTGCGCAACGCCATCTGTGGCAAGGTCCACCTAACCACAGATACGTGGACCAGTAAGCACGGCCAGGGACGCTATATCTCCCTAACTGCACACTGGGTAAATGTAGTGGCGGCTGGGCCCCAGGCGGAGAGCTGTTTGGCGCACGTCCTTCTGCCGCCAAGGATCGCAGGGCAACATTCTTTGCCTCCTGTCTCCTCCTCCTCCTACTCAGCTTCCTCCTCCTCTTCTTCCACCTGCTCATCCAGTCAGCCACACACCTTCACCACCAACTTCAGCACAGCACGGGGTAAACGTCAGCAGGCAATTCTGAAACTCATATGTTTGGGGGACAGGCCCCACACCGCACAGGAGTTGTGGCGGGGTATAGAACAACAGACCGACGAGTGGTTGCTGCCGGTGAGCCTCAAGCCCGGCCTGGTGGTGTGCGATAATGGGCGAAATCTCGTTGCAGCTCTGGGACTAGCCGGTTTGACGCACATCCCTTGCCTGGCCCATGTGCTGAATTTGGTGGTGCAGAAGTTCATTCGCAACTACCCCGACATGTCAGAGCTGCTGCATAAAGTGCGGGCCGTCTGTTCGCGCTTCCGGCGTTCACACCCTGTCGCTGCTCGCCTGTCTGCGCTACAGCATAACTTCCGCCTTCCCGCTCACCGCCTCATATGCGACGTACCCACCAGGTGGAACTCCACCTTGCATATGCTGGACAGACTGTGCGAGCAGCAGCAGGCCATAGTGGAGTTTCAGCTGCAGCACGCACGGGTCAGTCGCACTGTGGATCAGACACACTTCACCACCAATGACTGGGCCTCCATGCGAGACCTGTGTGCCCTGTTGCGCTGTTTCGAGTACTCCACCAACATGGCCAGTGGCGATGACGCCGTTATCAGCGTTACCATACCACTTCTATGTCTCCTTGAGAAAACACTTAGGGCGATGATGGAAGAGGAGGTGGCCCAGGAGGAAGAGGAGGAAGAGGGGTCATTTTTAGCACTTTCAGGCCAGTCTCTTCGAAGTGACTCAGAGGGAGGTTTTTTGCAACAGCAGAGGCCAGGTACAAATGTGGCCAGACAGGGCCCACTACTGGAGGACGAGGAGGACGAGGATGAGGAGGAGGTGGAGGAGGATGAGGATGAAGCATGTTCACAGCGGGGTGGCACCCAAAGCAGCTCGGGCCCATCACTGGTGCGTGGCTGGGGGGAAACACAGGACGATGATGATACGCCTCCCACAGAGGACAGCTTGTCCTTAACTCTGGGCAGCCTGGCACACATGAGCGACTACATGCTGCAGTGCCTGCGCAACGACAGCAGAGTTGCCCACATTTTAACGTGTGCGGACTACTCGGTTGCCACCCTGCTGGATCCCCGGTACAAAGACAATGTGCCCACCTTACTTCCTACACTGGAGCGTGATAGGAAGATGCGCGAGTACAAGCGCACGTTGGTAGACGCGCTACTGAGAGCATTCCCAAATGTCACAGGGGAACCAGTGGAAGCCCAAGGCGAAGGCAGAGGAGGAGCAAGAGGTCACCAACGCAGCTGTGTCACGCCCAGCTCCTCTGAGGGCAGGGTTAGCATGGCAAAGATGTGGAAAAGTTTTGTCAACACGCCACAGCTAAGTGCACCACCACCTGATACGGAACGTGTTAGCAGGAGGCAACAGTACCTGTGCACACCCCTCCACGTACTGACTGATGGTTCGGCCCCATTCAACTTCTGGGTCTCCAAATTGTCCACGTGGCCAGAGCTAGCCTTCTATGCCTTGAAGGTGCTGGCCTGCCCGGCGGCCAGCGTTTTGTCTGAACGTGTATTCAGCACGGCAGGGGGCGTCATTACAGACAAACGCAGCCGCCTGTCTACAGCCGAAGTGGACAAGCTGACGTTCATAAAAATGAACCAGGCATGGATCCCACAGGACCTGTCCATCCCTTGTGCAGATTAGATATTAACTACCTCCCCTTTACAATATATTATTCTACTCCAGGGCACTTCCTCATTCAATACTATTTTTAATTTCATTTTACCATTATATTGCGGGGCAACCCAAAGTTGAATGAACCTCTCCTCTGCCTGGGTGCCTGGGCCTAAATGTGTGACAGTGGCCTGTTCCAGTGATGGGTGACATGATGCCTGATTCTCTGCTATGACATGAAGACAGATTCTGTGCTGACATAAGGCCAGTTTCTCTGTTACGGGACCTCTCTCCTCTGCCTGGGTGCCTGGGCCTAAATGTGTGACAGTAGCCTGTTCCAGTGGTGGGTGACGTGAAGCCTGATTCTCTGCTATGACATGAAGACTGATTCTGCGCTGACATAAGGCCAGATTCTCTGTTACGGGACCTCTCTCCTCTGCCTGGGTGCCTGGGCCTAAATGTGTGACAGTGGCCTGTTCCAGTGGTGGGTGACGTGATGCCTGATTCTCTGCTATGACATGAAGACAGATTCTGTGCTGACATAAGGCCAGTTTCTCTGTTACGGGACCTCTCTCCTCTGCCTGGGTGCCTGGGCCTAAATGTGTGACAGTGGCCTGTTCCAGTGGTGGGTGACGTGAAGCCTGATTCTCTGCTATGACATGAAGACTGATTCTGCGCTGACATAAGGCCAGATTCTCTGTTACGGGACCTCTCTCCTCTGCCTGGGTGCCTGGGCCTAAATGTGTGACAGTGGCCTGTTCCAGTGGTGGGTGACGTGATGCCTGATTCTCTGCTATGACATGAAGACAGATTCTGTGCTGACATAAGGCCAGATTCTCTGTTACGGGACCTCTCTCCTCTGCCTGGGTGCCTGGGCCTAAATGTGTGACAGTGGCCTGTTCCAGTGGTGGGTGACGTGAAGCCTGATTCTCTGCTATGACATGAAGACTGATTCTGCGCTGACATAAGGCCAGATTCTCTGTTACGGGACCTCTCTCCTCTGCCTGGGTGCCTGGGACTAAATGTGTGACAGTGGCCTGTTCCAGTGGTGGGTGACGTGATGCCTGATTCTCTGCTATGACATGAAGACTTATTCTGTGCTGACATGAAGCCAGATTCTCTGTTACGCGACCTCTCTCCTCTGCCTGGGTGCCTGGGCCTAAATATGTGACAGTGGCCTGTTCCAGTGGTGGGTGACGTGAAGCCTGATTCTCTACTATGACATGAAGACTGATTCTGCGCTGACATAAGGCCAGATTTTCTGTTACGGGACCTCTCTCCTCTGCCTGGGTGCCTGGGCCTAAATGTGTGACAGTGGCTTGTTCCAGTGGTGGGTGATGTAAAGCCTGATTCTCTGCTTTTACATGAAGACTGATTCTGCGCTGACATAAGGCCAGATTCTCTGTTACGGGACCTCTCTCCTCTGCCTGGGTGCCTGGGCCTAAATGTGTGACAGTGGCCTGTTCCAGTGGTGGGTGACGTGATGCCTGATTCTCTGCTATGACATGAAGACAGATTCTGTGCTGACATAAGGCCAGATTCTCTGTTACGGGACCTCTCTCCTCTGCCTGGGTGCCTGGGCCTAAATGTGTGACAGTGGCCTGTTCCAGTGGTGGGTGACGTGAATCCTGATTCTCTGCTATGACATGAAGACTGATTCTGCGCTGACATAAGGCCAGATTCTCTGTTACGGGACCTCTCTCCTCTGCCTGGGTGCCTGGGCCTAAATGTGTGACAGTGGCTTGTTCCAGTGGTGGGTGACGTGAAGCCTGATTCTCTGCTATGACATGAAGCCAGATTCTGTGCTGACATGAAGCCAGATTCTCTGCTATGTCATGAAGAGACTGATTCTGTGCTGACATGAAGCCAGATTCTTTGCTATGGCATGAAGAGACTGATTCTCTGCTGACGTGAAGCCAGATTCTCTGCTATGGGACCTCTGTCCAATTGATATTGGTTCATTTTTATTTTTATTTTAATTCATTTCCCTATTCACATTTGTTTGCAGGGGATTTACCTACATGTTGCTGCCTTTTGCAGCCCTCTAGCTCTTTCCTGGGCTGTTTTACAGCCTTTTTAGTGCCCAAAAGTTCGGGTCCCCATTGACTTCAATGGGGTTTGGGTTCGGGACGAAGTTCGGGTTGGGTTCGGATCCCGAACCCGAACATTTCCGGGAAGTTCGGCCGAACTTCTCGAACCCGAACATCCAGGTGTTCGCTCAACTCTACTCCTAAGTCCTCTGCAGACCAACACCAAGCACATACTGACAGTGTGTCTTTTAAATTAGCTTCCAGCTGGGTGAGTTGGTAACACAGGAGATGGAGTATGGGAGTGACCTTCCCACCCAAACTCTTCAGTCACTCCTAAATCCCGGACCCAAGTTCCAGCTACCACAAACTCAGCAATCTAACATCACTGGTTGCCATTTACCTCCGGGATTTACATCACTGAGAGCAGCAGCCTCAGTGACACATACTTACCATCAATAACCTCACCCTTTAGATGCTTACATATCTCCCCCCCCCCCCCTCTGCCCAAGGCCAGGGGACTGGGCACTTGACCCTGATTGACAGTAAATCCTTGACAAGGCATCAGCATTAACATGAAGCTTCCCTGCCCTGTGCTCTACCACAAAATTAAAGTCCTGCAACTCCAGGAACCACCGTGTTACCCTTGCATTGTTTCCTTTATTTCGGCACATCCATTTTAAAGGGGCATGGTCAGATACCAAGCGGAACTTCCTACCTGCCAAATAGTACCTCAAAGCCACGAGGGCCCACTTTATTGCCAAACACTCCCTCTCCACTATTGAGTAGTTTCTCTCACAGGAGGTGAGTTTTCTACTCAAATATATGATGGGGTGTTCTTCCCCATTTACCTCTTGTGACATTACTGCCCCTAAACCAACCTCTGAGGCATCGGTCTGGACAATAAACTCTTTTGAGAAGTCTGGTGCGATCAGCACAGGCTGACTGCATAGGGCTTTTTTAAGGTCCTGAAACGCCTTTTCTGTCTCTTGAGACCACTGGACCATTACTGACTTTCTCCCTTTCGTGAGGTCTGTTAATGGTGCTGCAATGGAGGCAAAGTTCGGGACAAATCTGCGGTAATAGCCAACAATCCCCAAGAATGCCTTCACCTGTATTTTTGTCCGAGGCTATGGCCACTTCTGAATTGCCTGGCAGGTCCGTAAAAATATCCCTGTTCTGCTGTAGAAACTCCTTGGTTTCTTGTTTTTGGGGTTTGGACAGGGTGTCACCTATTGCAACCTTTGCAATATCTGTGCGACAATCCATTTGGGGTTTTGTGGCCGCTACCAGGGACTCTCTATCCTTCCAAGGTTTTATTAAATTGACGTGATAGAGTTGGATGGGCTTTCTTTTCCCAGGCTGATGTATTTTATAATTGACTTCTCCAACCCTTTCTACTACTTCAAAAGGACCCTGCCAATTGGCCAGAAATTTGCTTTCTACCGTGGGAACCAGCACTAGTACCCTGTCCTCAGGGTTGAACTGCCTCACCCGGGCCGCTCTATTGTACACCCTGCTCTGGGACTCTTGGGCCTTCTGCATGTGTTCCCTCACGATGGGCATAATACTGCTGATGCGATCTTGCATTTGGGCCACGTGTTCTATCACACTTCTGTAAGGGGTAGCCTCACTCTCCTAAGTCTCCTTGGCAATATCCAGCAATCCCCTGGGATGTCTCCCATATAATAACTCAAATGGAGAGAAGCCAGTGGAGGACTGGGGGACCTCTCGGATGGAGAACATGAGATATGGCAACAGACAATCCCAGTCCCTCCCATCCTTTTCTACCACCCTTCTCAACATCCCCTTTAAGGTTTTAATGAACCTCTCTACGAGGCCATCTGTTTGGGGATGATATACAGAGGTTCTTAGCTGCTTAATTTTCAGCAGGTTGCAAAGCTCCTTCATAACTTTTGACATGAAAGGTGTACCCTGGTCAGTCAGTATTTCTTTTGGTAGGCCAGTTCTGGAAAATATATGAACCAACTCCCGAGCAATGCACTTGGAGGAGGTATTCCGCAACGGAATGACTTCAGGATACCTGGTGGCATAGTCCAGCACTACCAAAATATACTGGTGGCCTCGGGCAGACCTAACTAGCGGCCCCACCAAATCCATAGCTATTCTGTCAAATGGAATCTCAATTATTGGCAGGGGAACCAAGGGGCTCCGAAAGTGACTCACAGGAGCCGTTACTTGGCAGGTAGGGCAGGACCGACAAAACCTTTCAACCTCTTGGTAACAACCTGGCCAATAGAACCTTTGCAGGATTCTTTCCTTGGTTTTGTCAGTCCCCAGATGACCCCCAAGTAAATGGGTGTGGGCCATATCAAGGACCATTTTTCTATAAGGTATGGGTACCACCAATTGCTCCACAATTTCATTACGCATCTTAGTAACACGATACAGTAAGTTATCACTGACAGCAAAATGAGGAAACCTTTGATCAGCATTAGGTTCCTGAGGTACCTCATTCAGTACAGTTACATTTTCCCATGCATGTTTCAGGGTGGAGTCTCATAACTGAGCAGTCCCAAAGTTCTCCCGTGACACTTCCAAGTCCGGTACATTCTGCTCAGGGTTAGACTCCTCACCCTCATCTCCAGCCAATACTTCAAGGGGAAAACTGTCTGATACCTCATTGGTCACCCCTACAGCATCTGTTTTGGCTTCTTCCCCTAAAGGAATTGGGCTGAAAGAAGGTAAACATGCAACAGGCGTATCATTACAGTGGGAATGAGACCAGAGTTCCCAGAACAACAGAAAATCACGTCCCACAATCAATGGATGTAATAAGTCTGGTACCACACCCACTTCATGGGTCACTGTCCCGCAGCCAGTCCCTACAGTCACTTTGGCCAGCGGATAATGCTTAGTGTCCCCATGGATACAAACCACCCCCACCCGCCTTTCAGGGATGACCAGGTCATGGGGTACGGCAGCACACAAGAGGGTGACCAGGCTGCCTGAGTCCAAAAGGGCCACAACACTAACCCCGTTTACCTGGAGTTGACGCTCCTGGGGACCTGGTTCCTGCAGGGGTGTAGCACTGCAAACAGGATGAGCAAACATGGAGAGGCGGCGGGTGGCACCACACTCCATTGGCTCCTCCCCCTGGGAACAGTGTGCTGCAATATGCCCCGGTTGCTGACACTTCCAACAACGGACCTCAGGTCGGCCTTCGAGTGGGGCTTCAGAACGGGAGGGTACCTTTCTTGGAATGAAAAACCTCTTTCCCCGGGGTGAGCCACCCAGGCTTTGTCTGTTGGCTCGGTCCTCCTGCTCAGAGGTAGAAATGGCTGTGGAGGTTGCTCTCTGTCGACGACCACCAGAGGATCCCACGAACTGCTGTGGTTTACCTTCAGGCCTCAGACAGGTCTCGGTAGTCGTAAACCGCTCCACAAGTGAAACCAATTGATCCAGGGTTTTGGGGTCTCCCTGAGCAACCCAGCGGTGAATGTCCCAAGGAAGTCCACTCACATAGCGGTCGAGCACGATTCGTTCGACCATGTCTGCTGTACTCAGTGTCTCGGGTTGTAGCCACCTGCGCACAAGGTGTAACAAATCAAACATTTGAGAGCGGGGCGTTTTTTTCTCTTCAAACCGCCATTCATGGACTCTGCGAGCGCGCACAGATAAGGTGACTCCCAGCCTGGCCATGATTTCTGCTTTAAGGATATCATAGTCTTTGGCCTGTTCTGCTGTTAAATCAAAATATGCTTTTTGCGGCTCTCCAGTCAAATAAGGCGCCAGAACCTCAGTCCATTCAGCCACAGGGAGTTTCTCCCTTTCCACAATCCTTTCAAACACCGCCAGATAGGCCTCTATGTCGTCATCTGGGGACATTTTTTGCAAGGCGCGGTGCATTGCTTTTTTTCATTCACAGTCCCAGCTAATTCCTCTATATTCCTTGGTTGAGCTGACACACTCTCTCTCAGGACTGTGATCTGTTCCAGCAACAGACGGTTGGTTTCCTGCTGGGCAGCACTGATCTGCACAAACTGCTTAACCAGCTCATCCATGGCAGGAGTCTCACTGGACAACAATGTAGCAGCCTTTATCCAAGACATAAGCCGGTTACAGAGTAAAAAAAAATTATGCAGCCGTTACCCTTAGCAACCACTTGCCCGCATCCGACACCATATGTGGAGATTAGCTGTACAAATGGTAGGCAGTCGGCAGGATTGGATGCAACATAAGGGTTTTATTGGAAAAAACACAACTCAAATTTGGTCCAACAGGACGGCTTGGCTTCAGCCCATCAAAGTTCAGTCACATAAAGCACTTATCTTCAGCCCCCATGTGTCATATAACAGTTCAATTGTTAAACAGGCAAAATACAGGAGTCACCTTTGTGCAGAATCTTGTCTTTTCCCTTCTCAGGAACACTGTGGAGAGGAATGCTCCTAAGTCCTCTGCAGACCAACACCAAACACATACTGACAATGTGTCTTTTAAATTAGCTTCCAGCTGGGTGAGGTGGTAACACAGGAGATGGAGTATGGGAGTGACCAGGGCTGGGACAAGGTCCACCACCAACAGAGGCTGAGCTGCCCAAGTGCGCCCCCCCCCCCCCCCCCTCCCTTGCCTGCGCCCAGGGCCGGTGCAAGGTTTTTTACCAACACAAGCGAACCTACATTTTGGCGCCCCCTCCCCCTTCAGCTCACCTGGGGGAAGGGGGGGTGCGCCAAAATGTAGGTTCGTCCCATAAGACGCACCCAGGTTTTAGAGGAGGATAATAGGAAAAAATATTTTTCATTCCACCTCAGGTCAGACCAGCTATCAGACCCCCAATGTTAATTAGACCTCAGCTCACTGGCACAGCCCCAATGCCTCAGATCAGACCCCCATGTCAGCCATCAGCCCTCCGTGTCATATTTCTCCCCGTCCATGGCACAGACAGACTACAGTCATTGTCTCCGGCCCATCATGTAACCCCATCCTCACCCATGTCACATTTCTCCCCCTCCATTTGATTGCTCTGACACCTAAAGAATTATTTTTTTTTTTTTAAAAACCTGTTTCTCCAGACGATCTTATGCTAAAAGTCATGGTAATAGAATCTCAAAGGTCTATAGAAGCAGGTACACTATTTGTACAAACCTTTGAGACTCTATTAACACTACTATCAACATCAGTTCATTTAGAGAAACGGCATGTTTTTTTAATTATGTTTTTTTTTAGGTGTTATAACATAACTTTCATTTGATTGCTGTAACACCTAAAGGAAAAATCTTTTTAAAAACCTGCTGTGTCTCTAGATGACCTTATGCTGATAGTAGTGTTAATAGAGCCTCAAAGGTCTGTAAAAATAGGGTAACTGCTTCTATAGACCTTTTAGACTCTATTACCACTGCTATCAACATAAGCTCATCTTGAGAAACAGCAGGTTTTTAATTTGTTTTCCTTTAGGTGTTCAAGCAATCAAATAAGTTATGTTTTAACACCTAAAGGGAAAAAAGAATTTAAAAAACTTGCTCTTTCTCTAGGTGACCTTATGTTTATAGTAGTTTTAATAGAGTCTCAAGGGTCTATAAAAGCAGTTACCCTATTTTTTACAGACCTTTGAGACTCTATTAACACTACTATCAGCATAAGGTCATCTAGAGAAACAGCAGGCTTTAAAAAATCCCTTTAGGTGTTAGGGTAGATTGCAATCAAATGAACGTTATGTGTTAAGATTAGGGTCAGAAGCAGACAAGCAGGGTTTCTTTAGCCTCTTGGCTATTAGTTTTTACATTCATAAAGCTCCACATTGAGCTTCCAGCAGCAGACAGATGCCAGGGCACTTCTGTGGTCACCTCACCTGGGCACATGGTCTTTGTTCAGCAGAGTCCTGCCATACATGCTGGGTAGATGCTAGAATGGATTTGTTAGAAGGAGGTCTGTGACGTCACTGGTCACATGCTCCTTCATGGTCACATGATCCACTGTGAGAACGCCTGCCTCCTGCTGTGTTCAGCTCCAGAGAGAAGGGGGTGTGAAAGGATGGACCAATGGCAGGGCAGCTAGCTGATACTGGCCAATCAGCAGCCTCCTGCTCCTATCTACAAGCGCAGCTTAGAGTGAACACTGGCTAGGGAGGGGAGGGCGCCCGGCAGCAAGTAAGTGATAAAAAAAAAAAAAAAGAGGTTTGTTTTTCCGCCCACCCCAGGCTGCGCCCTGAGGCTGGAGCCTCCCCAGCCTCTGTGTCGGCCCGGCCCTGGGAGTGACCTTCCCACCCAAACTCTTTAGTCACTCCTAAATCCCGGACCCAAGTTCCAGCTACCACAAACTCAGCAATCTAACATCACTGGTTGCTATTTACCTCCGGGATTTCCGGGATTTCCATCACTGAGAGCAGCAGCCTCAGTGACACATACTTACCATCAATAACCTCACCCTTTAGATGCTTACAATATATACTTATTTTGTTTTTGCTCCCCCTATTTTTGACTGTGGTATCTTTGTGCCCCCCCCCCCCCCTATATATTGTTCCTAGAGTCGCCACTGCCAGAGGCATCAAAGCTTCTTTAATGTAAGAGATATAAATCTTTGGAATAGACTTCTTCAGGACGTGGTCACAACAGGAACAGGGGGCAGATTTAAAAAGGGTTTAGATGAATTCTTAAAACTAAATGATATTAATGCTTATGAAAATGTGTAGAAATCTGAGTCTCACTTCCTTTCTGGGATTCGCATCCCCACCTATCCCTTGGTTGAACCTGAAGGGCTTATGTCTTTTTTCAACAGATTTAGGCTACTTTCACACTCGCGGTATTAAGGACAACGGAGCGAGGCGCAGGCGTAGCGCAGTGATAGTTGACTGAGGGGTAAGTAGCAGACCAGGATAGGGTTAATTTTCATGGGGGGGTGGAGTTGGGCCGGGGAGGAGTAAGGGGTGTTGCGTCAGTTTTCGCGGGCCGTTTATATGCTGGGTGGAGGGGGGGGGGGGCGGCACCGGAGGTCATTATTCTTTTGAGAGTTGCGGTGTGCAGGCGAGCGTTTTGGGCATGGCGAGCTTAGCGTCCTTAGAGGAATTGCTGGTGGCAGTGCGGGCAGCGGCAGAGCGACACGGTTCCGAGTGGCTGGTCAGTAGTTTACAAGCGGCTGGGGGGACACCTAGTGTGCCTCCGGCAGTTGCGGGTAGGAGAGTGAGGGCTAGGCGGTCGGTACCGCCGGAGCGTTTGAGCCCGGAGGTGACCCCTCGAGCGCGGCGTCAACTTAGGAGCCCTGCTAGGAACCCTCCGCTGGCGCCGGCTGCAGCAAGCGCTTCTGCCGGCCGTCGCAGCGGAAGGAATCCGTCGCAGCGTAGAGCGGTCGCATGCGATTTGCGCAGCGGTGGTAGGTCGAGGTCGCCGGTTAGGGTGCCAGTGAGCGGAGTCGGCAGGGCTGTTAGTCGGGGCCTGGTGCGCGCGGCCCGGCGTAGTGGCAGTGCCCAGGTGTCTGGCGGTGGTCGTTTGAGGAGCAGGCGGGAGGACGCGGCTTCACTTACCCCAGGTGAGGGCCGGGCGGCGAATACTTCCATCCGGACGAGGCGGGAGGCATCGCGGCTGGTGCTGGCAGTTGGCGGTGGTGTTGAGGCAGGAAGTGCGGATGTTGCGGCTGTGCGTTCAGCTCGCGTGGGCCCAGAGGCGGTGGAATCAGCCAGAAGATTGCCGGCAGCGTCACGGTCTCGGTCGGAGGCCTGGGTCTACTGCGCAGCTGCAGAGTGTGAGATCGGGACTATCGCCACCTGCTGGTACTTGTGTGCCAGGCAGCTATGTACAGATGGACACGCTGGCTGGGGGCCTGGGCCTTGCTTCTTCCCCAGTGCAGCGGTTAGACACTGTTTCTGAGGGACGTGCATTTGCGGCTCACGGTGGGACATCCGTGGAGCCGGAGTTTAGTGATATTGAAGGGGAGGACGACCAGAGTCTGCGGCCGCCGGGAGGTGGGCCTGCCTGCGGGGAGGTGATCGTGTCGCAGCCACGCCACTTGGACTATGGCGGGGGTTTCGTGGAGGAACAGGCGCTAGAAGACGGAGAAGTCAGCCAGGAGGCGTGGGAGACCGAGGATCAGACGGATGATGCAGTCGGCGCATGTCCCTCTACGTCCAGAGTGTCGGTGGAATCATCGCAGAGAGGTGCTACGGTGCGGTCGGCGGCTGCTGGGAGGACGCCCCAGGGACAGCCAGGTGAGAGGACGTCGGGGCGAGATTCTGGAGTGGGGGTGGGGGGGGTGCAGGCTGGTGAAGACGGGTTAGCGCGGGAGTTGTTGGCGGGTATGTGGACTTTGTTGTCTCATTGGAAATCTGGGGCTGTGACGTCTCCGGCTGCAGTATGGGCCGCTGCGCCTGCGGTTGTGGATGGTGAGCGGTTGGTTGCGGCTGGTGTGGGGGCTCTCCTGCAGTCGGCGTGGGGACGTCGGCGGTGGCAGTTGTCGGGAGTGGAGGTAGTCAAGGTGCTGGGGAGGATGTCAGGCTGGCGGATGCTGCTAAGGGTGAAGTTTATGTGTGCTTTGAGGGGCCGTTGGGGGCTCACTTGAAGGCTGATGTCAGGGAGAAGATTTGGAAGGACGAGTATGTGGAGATATTTTCGTTGCTTCCGTTGGACAAGTTTCAATTGGATAGGGTGAAGCCTGATGAGAGTAAGAAGGAGGAGGAGGAGAAGCGGAGATATAGGCTGATTCCACGTACCTTTTTGAATTGGTTGCAAGCCTTTGCTATTCTGGCTAGTGTGGTGGGTGAAAAGGCGCCTGAGTATTGTTCGGCTCTTTTTTGCTACATGGACGCGATAGGGGAGGCGTATCGGACGTATGGAGGTGTGGCGTGGCTCAGGTATGATGAGCAGTTTCGTCAGAGGAAGGCGGTCAGGCCTAGCATTCGGTGGGACCATAAGGACATAGGTCTGTGGATGCGTTTGATGACGGCGCCAAAAGGGGCGAGCCAGCCCTTTCGTGGGGCAGCCGGGGGTTCCTCGGCGTCAGAGACAGCAGGAGGGGTCAGGAGAGGTTGTTGCTGGCAGTTCAATGAGGGTCACTGCAAGTACCTGTCGGAATGTCGGTTTAAGCATGAGTGCTCCGGTTGTGGCGGTGCCCACAGTTTTGCGCGGTGTTTCAAACGTGGTGGGGGAAGGGATTTGAGGCTGCGCAGAAGAGGGGTGACCCCGGTGAGGGTGGACGTGATGGGGCCCTTTCTAGAGACATATCCAAATAGGAAGGCGGCAGCTTTATTGTTGGCGGGGTTTCGGGATGGCTTTAGGATTCCATGTTCGGCAGTAGGAGTGGGGGTTGCGGTGCGTAATTTGTCCTCGGCATTGCAGCGGCCGGAGGTGGTTTCCGAAAAAATTGCGAAGGAGGTGTCAGCCGGGAGGGTTGTGGGCCCTTTTCTCGATTGTCCGTTGCCGGATTTGTGGGTTTCGCCTTTGGGGTTGGTCCCGAAGAAGGAGCCTGGCAAATTTCGGCTTATTCATAATTTGTCTAACCCGGCGGGGTGTTCTGTGAATGATGGGATTGACGATGAGTTATGCTCTGTGTCTTATACGTCATTTGATGAGGCGGTTCGGTGGGTGCGTCGTTTTGGGCAGGGTGCATTGTTAGCAAAGACGGATATCGAGGCGGCGTTTCGCTTGCTACCTATTCACCCGGATAGTTTTCGTTTGCTTGGTTTTAAATGGGAAGGGCAGTTTTTTGTGGATTGTTGTTTGCCTATGGGATGTGCGATCTCGTGCTCATTGTTTGAAACGTTTAGTTCTTTTTTGGAGTGGGTAGTGCGGCAGGAGGCGGGATGGAGTTCTGTGTTGCATTACCTTGATGATTTTTTGTTTTTAGGGCCGGCAGGGTCCAGGGTGTGTTCGGTTTTGTTGCATACCATGGAGCGAGTGTCTGCGAGTTTTGGGGTTCCGTTGGCGCGTGAGAAAACGGAGGGTCCGGCTACATTGGTGAAGTTCTTGGGTATTGAGATTGACAGTGTGGCTATGGAGTGTCGTTTGCCTTTGGATAAGGTGGAGGACTTACGTTGTGAAGTGGGTTGGCTGCGGAATGCTAGGAAGGCGCAGCTTAGACGGGTACAGTCCGTGTTGGGAAAGTTGAATTTTGCCTGTAGGATTTTGCCTATGGGTCGCGTTTTTTGTAGACGCTTGTCTATGGCCACCGCTGGTGTGAAGGCCCCGTTTCATTTTGTGCGGTTGTCGGCGGAAGTGCGTGCAGATTTGGAGGTATGGGAGAGTTTTTTAAGGGAGTTTAACGGCCGTTCGGTGTGGATGGAGTCGCCCGTTTTTAATGTGGACTTGGAGTTGTTTACAGACGCGTCTGGTTCGTGTGGTTATGGGGCTTTTTGTCAGGGACAGTGGAGTGCGGGTGCTTGGCCGGAGGAGTGGAGGGTTGCTGGTTTCCTTGGGAACTTGGCCTTGTTGGAATTGTTCCCTATTGTTTTGGCTACTGAGTTGTGGGGGGATTTGTTGAGGAATAAGCGGGTGCGTTTTTGTTGTGACAATTTAGGGGTGGTGCAGGCGGTGAATAGTCAGTCGGCAAATTCGCCCCCGGTGGTGCGATTATTTCGTCATTTGGTTTTGAACGGTCTGAAGTTGAATGCGTGTTTTGTAGCAGTTCATGTACCTGGGGTTGATAATTCCATCGCTGATGCTCTTTCTCGTTTTCAGTGGGATCGTTTTCGCAGCTTGGTTCCGGGCGCGGAGGTGACGGGTCTGCGGTGTCCTCAGTGGCTCTGGAGCGTGGCCTTGGGGTCTCGTTAGATCTGGTGCAGCGGTCCGTGAGTAGCAGTACGTGGTCGGCTTATTCTTTGGTGTGGTCGCAGTGGGAACGTTTGATGGAGCAGGTGGGGGGTTGCAGAGGGGTGGAAGATTTTCACTCGTTGCTGGTTTATTTTGTGGGAATGTCGTTTAGCGATGGTTTATCTTTTTCGGTGGCGGCTAAGAGGGTGGCGGCGGTAGCCTTTTGGTTGCGAATGAGGGGTTTGGCGGATGTATCCCGGAGTTTTTTGGTGCGGCAGGCGTTAAAAGGGTATCGTCGCAGTGTGGTGAGGAAGGATTCCCGTCGTCCTGTTTCTTTTCAGATTTTGCAGTTGTTGTGGGATCGGGCGGGGAGCGTGTGTAAGTCTTGGTATGAGGTGTGTTTGTTTAGAGCAGCTTTTTCCTTGGCTTTCTTTGGGGCATCTAGGGTTTCGGAGCTGGTGGCTGCAAGTCGTGTGCGGTGGGGTGGCTTGTTGCGGGAGGATGTGAGTGTTTATGAAGGGGGTTTGCGGTGTGTTTTGCGGAAGTCCAAAACGGACCAGGTGGGTAGGGGTGTGTGCATTGTGTTGCGGCCTCTGCCGGGTTCTGTCGTGTGTCCTGTGCGATGTTTGGAGGATTTTCTGTTGCTTCGGCCGAGTGGGGGGGATGTGTTGCTGGTTCATGCGGATGGCTTGGCTTTGTCGCGTTATCAGTTTGTGGCGGTCTTCCGGAAGTGTTTGACAGCGGCAGGTTATGTGGCGAGTGAGTTTGCGTCACATTCTTTTCGTATTGGCTCGGCGACGGAGGCTGCCAGATGGGGTTTGGGTGAAGATGTCATTATGCGGATTGGCCGGTGGGAGTCTGCGTGTTTTCGTTCTTATATTCGCCCGCATATGTTGTGATATAGGTGTGTTGCGTGGGGGATCTGTGTGTCGGTGAATCATTAATAGCCTGTTGGGTCACTGTTTGTTTCTTTTGTTTGTTTTCAGGTTCGCGTTCTTGTTTGGCATGGATTTTCGGTCACTCCTATGTATACTGGGGTGCGTTGAGAGCTGATGTGCGGAGGAGCGGTCGGCAGTTAGGTTTCCAGCCGGACGAGTTGCAGGTCCGGTGGATAGGTTTGCGGGGTATGTTGTGGGGGCGCGTGTTGCCTGAATTCCATGCTTTTGCCTCCTTGGACAGGTGCCCGGACATTGTTGTTTTGCATGTGGGCGGGAATGACTTAGGTGTTCGTCGCTCGACGGATGTCATTAGGGACATCAAATTGGATCTGTTGCGTCTGATGGAGGAGTTCCCGGATTTGTTGGTTGTGTGGTCGGAGGTGGTAGCGAGGAGCGCGTGGCGTTTTGCGAGGTCAGTAGACCGAATCAACAAGGCCCGGGCAAAATTGAATAAGGAGGTGGGGCGCTTCGTTCGGCGGCAGGGTGGTTTTGTGGTTCGGCACAGGGAGTTGGAGGTGGCTTCGCCTCAATTCCTCAGGTCGGATGGGGTGCATCTGAATGAGATCGGCACGGATTTGTGGGTGCTGGGGCTTCAGGATGGTCTGGAGTCAGCGTACAGGGTGTGGCGGGACGTCCATAGGTGAGGTGTCTCCTATGTGCGTCGATGGCAGGTTAATGGGGGGTCCTGGAAGGCAATACTATGTTTAGTAGGTGCATGACACGTTGGAACATGCATCCATGTGGTTCGGTAAGCTGAAAGCTGGGGGCTCCTGTTGGGCTAAAAAGGCCTACAGGGGTAGTGGAATATATGGTTTTGGAGGATTTGGTGCCCTTGGGTCGGCGAGTGCGGCCGAGGGTAAAGAAAAGATGGGTGGAGTGAAGATCGCAGCTTGCTAGGGTTGCCTTCTATGATCCTTCAGCAGAAGTAAAATGTTTGCACATTGTATTGATATGTTTTGTATTTATTGATTGATATATATTAATGTATGGTTTTGTAAATGATGTTCGATTATTAGTGCTGTTTTAATAAACGGTTGCTATGGCCTTTTCCACCAAGAATTACGGACTATGTGTTTTATTGGAATAGGGGATAACGGGGTGGTATGGGGGTCTGAGAAGATCTTACCTCCTTAAGTCATCAGGACAACGGAGCGAGGCGCAGGCGTAGCGCAGTGATAGTTGACTGAGGGGTAAGTAGCAGACCAGGATAGGGTTAATTTTCATGGGGGGTGGAGTTGGGCCGGGGAGGAGTAAGGGGTGTTGCGTCAGTTTTCGCGGGCCGTTTATATGCTGGGTGGGGGGGGGGGCGGCACCGGAGGTCATTATTCTTTTGAGAGTTGCCCACCCTCCCGCCCTTGTTTGTAAGTTATCATGTTTTCAATTTGTCATAGCATGGGGCAGGTTAACGGGGGGTCCTGGAAGGCAATACTATGTTTAGTAGGTGCATGACACGTTGGAACATGCATCCATGTGGTTCGGTAAGCTGAAAGCTGGGGGCTCCTGTTGGGCTAAAAAGGCCTACAGGGGTAGTGGAATATATGGTTTTGGAGGATTTGGTGCCCTTGGGTCGGCGAGTGCGGCCGAGGGTAAAGGAAAGATGGGTGGAGTGAAGATCGCAGCTTGCTAGGGTTGCCTTCTAGGATCCTTCAGCAGAAGTAAAATGTTTGCACATTGTATTGATATGTTTTGTATTTATTGATTGATATATATTAATGTATGATTTTGTAAATGATGTTCGATTATTAGTGCTGTTTTAATAAACGGTTGCTATGGCCTTTTCCACCAAGAATTACGGACTATGTGTTTTATTGGAATAGGGGATAACGGGGTGGTATGGGGGTCTGAGAAGATCTTACCTCCTTAAGTCAACTTTTCTGGCAAGGGAACAGCCTGCCGGTTCTGTACTACCGTTTGCACACATGTGCTGACGAAAGTCCGCCCGGCCCCATTTTCTGTAAATGGGATCGGCCAGAGACCCAGTCATCTCACGGCTGTTCCGTCAGGGGAAAAAGTTTACCGCTAGTGTGAAAGTAGCATTCTTAGTTTTCTGATGGCTTTTTTTTGCAGGACAGGTTGTATTTTTTTAATAGCACCATTTATCATTGTGTACAATGTATTCTGAAACTGTAAAATAATTGTCTGTGGGGTGGAATAGAAAAAGTTTGTCATTGATTTTGGGAACTGTTGTTATGGTGGTGAAAATGGTGTTGAAAATTACATGATAACCTTATTCTGCAGGTCAGTAAAATTACAGCCATTCTAAATTTTTATAGTTTTTCTTACATTTTACTACTTGAAAAAATAAAATAAGGGAAGGGAAAACCCACTGTCATTCTGAGGGCTACAAACAGTCCCCTGCTGAGGATAATGTTAAGGCATATTCTAGCAAAAGGTTGGACAATCTATTTACCCCCCTTATGACCAAGCATCCTACATGTATGACACATGGTGCTGGGCTTTAATCCAGATTAAAGCTCCTGAAATATAGTAGAAGCTGGTCTGCCTTCTCCTGTGCTGGGTGCATAGCACTTAATGAGCACTATGCAGAGTGTCTTGGGTATAGCAGAGCTGCCGATCAGCTCTTCCTGGGTACAATACCTCTATAGAGGGGCTGTTTTCCCATGTAACTGGGGCTCCCATGTCAGCTGAAACCATCATCAATACCTCGCCATTCACACACAACTATATATATATATATATCAAAATGACTGAAACTAAATCCAGAAGCTATTTTAATAATTTATTTTGCTGTCAATTTGCTCATTTAAGAATAAGGAGATATAGTGTGAAAAAATAATGTTTTAAAATGTTTTTTTTTCTCTCTGAATAAAACATATCTAAAAAAAAGTTCAATATTATTTTGGTAGTCAAACAAATAAAAAAGTTACAACTGTTAAATGACCACGTGTGCTAAATTACAACAAAATGTCTAGTCCTAGTCAACTCATTACGGGGTTAAAGAGGACCTTTCACCACTCGTGACATGCCTATTTTAATAGCTACATGCATTCCCAACCAGTTCTGGAGCCTCTATTCTTATGTCTGTATGTTGTGCCATTCCTTTATTATTTGCACTAAAAGTTATGAATGAATTGTTAGCCTTCAGTAAGGGTACAGAGGGGAGGTAACCAGTTGGGGGGGTGTACCTGCACAGTCTGACAATGGCAGCACTGATTGGATAGAGGGAATATGTGCAGGTACACCCCCCCAACTGGTTGGGAATGCATGTAGCTATTAAAATATGCATGTCAGGAGTGGTAAAAGGTCCTCTTTAAAGGGCTTCTACCACCAGAAATACTGTTATGTAGCTGACTAACATTAGCGATGCGCCAATGTCAGCACTACATAACAGTATGTTTCTAACATTTGTTCCTGCAGCCGTTTTTGTAAAATAACCACTTTTATAATATGCTACCTAGAGGCTCCGTCTACTCACCCTTTATCCCGCCCAGGTCCTCTGTTCTGCCCGCCCAGCTCCTCTTGATTGATGCCACGGTCCACCGCATCATTGACGAAATCCCGCGCCTGCGCCGTTCACTTCTGGTTTTGGCGCAGTGATTGAATGATGCGCTTCTGGTGCCGGATTCCTCACTGCGCCTGCGCCGACTACGTCACAGTGAGGAAGTCGGCGCAGGCGCGGGATTTCGTCAACGATGCGGTGGACCGTGGCATCAATCAAGAGGAGCTGGGCGGGCAGAACAGAGGACCTGGGCGGGATAATGGGTGAGTGGACGGAGCCTCTAGGTGCTGATTCTACGCCCACATAGCACCTAGAGGCTCATTAGCATATTATAAAAGTGCTTATTTTATCAGAACGGCTGCAGGGACAAATGTTAGAAACATACTGCTATGTAGTGCTGACATTAGCGCATCGTTAATGTCAGTCGGCTACATAACAGTAATTCTGGTGGTAGAAACCCTTTAAGTATCTTCTTTACTGTCCAACATACACTTGTTTTAGTTTCTACACATGCTAGGCTGTCCCTGAATCAACCTCAATCAGCAATGAGGTTTATTTTGTACATATGTTTCTGAGACTGCTTGGGTTGTTACCGAGCAACATGGTCATTCTGGGCAATAATGTTGAACACACAATCTGCTGTAAGTTAGTTTTATTTCACTGGGTAATAGTAATGTTATTATCCACAATAATCTACATTTAGTAATGAGTACACCTAGATTTTGGTGAAAATTGCACCAAAAAGTGGCACAATTTGGAGCATACCACATCTACTGTATATTTAAAGACAATTTCTATGCTTAGTTTGAAAAGACGTGTGGCTTGATCCTTTCAGCCCCGGAGGTTTTTTTTCATTTAGTTTTTTTTATTTTTCCATTTACATAGCAGTATGAGGGCTTGCTTTTTGCAGGACAAGTTGCATATAATATTGCATATGATGTAGTGGGGAGCCAGACATTTTTTTTATTGGGTTTTATTTTTACTGTAAAACTGACCTGTTACTTTCAATCTCCAGGTCAGTACGATTATGCCGATACCACATATGCATTGCCAGTGAAAGATATAATAGAAGTGGAGTGACATTTTTTAAACATAAGGAAGGTATAAATACTGTAAACCACTTTAGGAAAGTAACAAATGCACAAATATAAATGCTACAAAATTTCTCCACAATTCAGGGCATTACAGTGCTAAGGACCTGTTAGACTGCCCGATATCCAGGCAGGACAAGCACCGATAAATGATTAACATGCCCAGTGGTGCTTATATGCACCAGCCTATAACACAAGCAAATGCAAAGTTAATATGGGAAGAACAATTGCTACCACATTCATTCCTCCCTCATTCACAGTCAATGCCTTGAAATACTGCCCTCAACCTGAGTATTTTTTTTTCCAGAGTTTATTTCCCGTTGTAATATTACTCATAAGATTTCAACATCCTGACTCACAATTGTCTCTTTCACACTCGCCTTCATATGACTCCTCACATACAGACACACACTATTGCCTTTTGTACCCCCCCTTCTACAGGTTATCTCTGGGCACCCAGGACCAACCTTATCCAGATGAGACCTGTAAAAGGCTTTTACCAAACGACTGGCATTCACGTCATATACCGGTACCCACATCCTCTCCTCTGGTCCGACATCCTTCCAGTGAACAAGATACTAAAGAGATCTATGGAGAACTCGAGAGTCAATAATCTTGGTGATCTGGAATTCCAAACTGCTGTCCACCATGACAGTAGTGGGTGGCAAGGGGGACGACTCCAAAGGTTCAACATATCTCTTCAACAAAGATTTGTGAAACACATTATGAATTTTCAGAGCCTGAGGAAGTTCAAGACGAAAAGCTATAAGATTAATAATGGCAGTGAATCCAGAGGGGAAAAAAATGCAGTCTGGTTTGAGAGCTGCACTTATACAAGCAGACAAACAATGCGAATTTGTGAAAATTCACGTGTTTGATTTCACGTGTGTGTTTGTATTAAGTATGTGACTTTAGATTATGTGACTTCAGATTCAGGGACTTTAGGAGGGGACTACAGTAAGTTAGATTCTTATCACTGCACTTTATTGTATTTTTTCTCGTTTCTTGCGTAATCTCTATTTAGTATGTGTTCTATTATTGACAGCGCAGTCCAGTGCAAATCTTGTCTAATGTAAGCAGTCCTGGAAAAGTCATTTGAGGGTGCATATTTTTGTTCAAAATGTGAGCAAATTGCCTGTTTGTAATCGCACATCGAGTATGTAACCGGGCGAGCTTCAAAACTGAGAAGCGTTGACAATTTGGAAAAGAGTTTGCTGCTCACTGAGCAAGCACTCTATGGGGTAGATGTGGGGGAGGGTGGTGGCGAAGAGGCTCAGGAAAGTGAGGTAGCTAGCTGGATAGCAGTTAGAAAGAAGGGTAGAGGGAAAAGTGCCAGGGAGGCTAGCCCTGATCTGACACACCCAACAAGTTTTCAAGGTTGACAGATGAGGGGGATGTCAGTTCAGGGAGAGCACTGCTGCAGCCGGACCCTTATTCTGCCAGTCAGGGGAATGTCGGCTCCAGTAAGCAGGGGACCAGGAGAGCAGGGCAGGCCAGACAGGTGCTGGTAGTGGGAGACTCAATTATTAGGGGTACAGATAGGGCAATCTGTCACCAAGACCGGGATCGTCGAACAGTGTGTTGTCTTCCTGGCGCTCGAGTTCGACACATCGCAGATTGGGTTGACATATTACCAGTCATGGTCCATATCGGAACCAATGACAAAGTTAGAGGTAGGTCCTAAAAAAGGATTTTAGGGATTTAGGTCACAAGCTTAGGGCAAGGACCTCAAAGGTAGTGTACTACCTGTACCACGAGCCACACAAGAAAGGCAGCGGGAGATTAGGGAGGTTAAAAAGTGGCTCAAGAACTGGTGTAGGAAGGAGAGGTTTGGGTTCCTGGAGAACTGGGCCGACTTCTCTGTCGGCTACAGGCTCTATCGTAGTGATGGGCTGCACCTCAATAAGGAAGGGGCAGCTGTGTTGGGGAGAAGATGTGCAGCGTGCCAGTCCACCCAGGTTGAACATGTGAGGTTCGCGGTGGGCCAAAGTGTACAAACAGTTCATCAGTTACTCACGGTTTAGCAGATGCCTCCCTGGGCCAGCAGTGCAGTGAAGGGGATAACAGCACTGAATTCTCCGGGGGCACACTCTATTACAGGGGACACCGGCCAGGTGGTGATTGAGGTGCCCTTGATGGTGATTGGGTTTCTGAGTGCTTGTGCAGCTAAGCCCCTGACTTAGGTAATGTCGTGACGCCAGCACATTGATGGTGCAAAATGTTGAGAATGGTAGTAGTATGGAGTTAGAAGAATGAGGCAGGTTTGAATCCAACTGAAAACATTACTATAACCAGGTACTTGATAACAATTTGCATTCAGTAATAAAGCAGTCTCTGATACACATGCAAGTTGGATGTGATGAATCCCAGTATGTACAAAATGTACAGAAACCTGGTTGACAACAAAAGGATCCTATCCCTGTGGAGGATGTATCGTTTGCAGATACATGTCTCCGAAAAAGGAATTTGTAAATCCAACTGATGGGAAGACATATACAATAAAGGAGTACATAAATTGCAGGACAGCAGGATGTGCGAATGTCCAAAATTATATATTGGCAAAACAACTCAAGAACTGAGGAGAATAATATTGAAACACCTCAGTAACCTGAATACAAAAGAAGAGACACCCCTATCAAAACATATAAGAAAGTACCATAAAGGGAGTCCCTCAGGTTTAAAAATATGAGTTATACAAAAAGTTATGGTAGGCCCCAGACAAGGAGATATCGACAAGACGCTACAACAAGAGGAGACCAAGTGAATTTACCGACTGAAATCTCTCTCACCAATAGGAATAAATGAGGGTTTTACATTATCCTCGTTCCTGTAATATGAATAATTAAAATACATATAAAATAATAATACATTTTTTATTGAACAACATCTCCCTATTCCAAATATATAAAATAATACACTTAGTAATGAATACCACTAAAATAAGTAGAAATTCTGTAGATAGATAAGGAACCATCCCATTGTGATGAGAATAAACATGAGAAAACGAAATATAAAGGGAAGAATTAGTGCAGTTCATGCAAAAATGCACAGTTCTTCCTCCGTGAAGTTCTCCGGCTACTGAATAGAAAAAATATGATAACATACATTAATTACAAATAAAATAAAAATAATGGGAAAATAAAGATTCATGAATATCTAGTAACATCCATTAGTGTGAAAGACCCTGTGTTAATGTATATTAAATATTTACATTAATACATATACACTCACCGAAAGAATTATTAGGAACACCGGTTCTATTTCTCATTAATGCTATTATCTAGTCAACCAATCACATGGCAGTTGCTTCAATGCATTTAGGGGTGTGGTCCTGGTCAAGACAATTTCCTGAACTCCAAACTGAATGTCGGAATGGGAAAGAAAGGTGATTTAAGCAATTTTGAGCGTGGCATGGTTGTTGGTGCCAGACGGGCCGGTCTGAGTATTTCACAATCTGCTCAGTTACTGGGATTTTCACGCACAACCATTTCTAGGGTTTACAAAGAATGGTGTGAAAATGGAAAAACATCCAGTATGCGGCAGTCCTGTGGGCGAAAATGCCTTGTGGATGCTAGAGGTCAGAGGAGAAAGGGCCGACTCATTCAAGCTGATAGAAGAGCAACGTTGACTGAAATAACCACTCGTTACAACCGAGGTATGCAGCAAAGCATTTGTGAAGCCACAACACGCACAACCTTGAGGCGGATGGGCTACAACAGCAGAAGACCCCACCGGTTTCCACTCATCTCCACTATAAATAGGAAAAAGAGGCTACAATTTGCACGAGCTCACCAAAATTGGACTGTTGAAGACTGGAAAAATGTTGCCTGGTCTGATGAGTCTCGATTTCTGTTGAGACATTCAAATGGTAGACTCCGAATTTGGCGTAAACAGAATGAGAACATGTATCCATCCTCTGATGGCTACTTCCAGCAGGATAATGCACCATGTCACAAAGCTCGAATCATTTCAAATTGGTTTCTTGAACATGACAATGAGTTCACTGTACTAAAATGGCCCCCACAGTCACCAGATCTCAACCCAATAGAGCATCTTTGGGATGTGGTGGAACGGGAGCTTCGTGCTCTGGATGTGCATCCCTCAAATCTCCAACAACTGCAAGATGCTATCCTATCAATATGGGCCAACATTTCTAAAGAATGCTATCAGCACCTTGTTGAATCAATGCCACGTAGAATTAAGGCAGTTCTGAAAGCAAAAGGGGGTCCAACACCGTATTAGTATGGTGTTCCTAATAATTCTTTAGGTTAGTGTATAATATATAGTCTCGTAAATTATGTAAAAACAGGCTAATTTCAGTTATTGTGAGTGAGGCACATCACACCTATCTAACAACTAAAAGAACATAATAATGTGGTATATTTATGGATAGAGATAAACCTTACGAGATTCTGAATGTGTTCTACAGTTACCATTATAGTGAAATGATGTATAATAGCATATTGAAGAATGAAATCGTCCTTATTGAATATTTTAAAAATACCTGCGATCTCTGTTACTCAATAGCAAAGAATAAGAAGTTCAATATTCACAAAAGAATTCAGTACCTTCCTTGCAATCTTAACTGAACTATAACTTCCATCAGTCTATTATTATCTGTAAGCCACAATAATTTAAGGCTTATTTCACCCAACAACAAAAGAATCTGTGTGTTTCTAGGCCATTTAAGAAATGACTAATATTTCTGTATACCTCCAGCCTTTCTTTCTGATACAGTATAATACGCCATTTCTGTCAAACACTAAAAATGTACAGCAACGTTTTTTCCTAACATCTATGAAAGTGATTACTCATATTTAGGGATAAGCGAAACTGTGGATGTTCGGGTTCAGTCAAACTTTGGCTTAAAGTTCGGTTCAGGTACCTGAACTTGACCCCGAACCCCATTGTAGTCAATTGGAACCCGAACTTTGGTGCAGCAAAATGGCAGAAAAATAGTCACAGAAAGGGCTAGAGAGCTGCAGAAGGAAGCAAAATAGGGGTAAGAGCAGATCAATTGCCCTGCAAACAAATGTGGATAGGGAAATGACTTAAAATAACAGAATACATAAAAATAAAAAATAATAATCTTGAACCAGGAGGAGGAGGTACAAGTGGAGTAGGAAGTTGAGGAGGCTGTGGATGTGGCAGTGTAGGTGTAAGAGGTAGAGGAGGTAGCCAACAGTGTTTTTGTTGTTTTTTTCTTATATTTTTTTTTATTTTTTTCTTATATATTTTTTTTTATTTGTCTGTTAATTCAGTGTGTGACCTATAGCCATTTTTTGTGGTGCGGCCGGTATACTTCTTTACTCTGCCAATATAACAAGTAATAATCTTGAACCAGGAGGTGGAGGTCTGAGTGGAGGAGGATGTGGACCTGGCTGTGTAGGAGGAAGAGGTGGAGGTGGCAGATGAGGTAGACAACACTGTTTTTGTGTTTTTTATTTATTTAAATTTTTATTTTATTTGGGGAGGCCCCAAAACATTGGGAAACGGCAAACAGAACAAACTGCACTGTAGTATAACATTCGCAGGGTGCGGCCGGTATACTGTACTTCTCTACTCTGCCAATATAACAAATAATAATCTTGAACCAGGAGGTACAGGTCAGAGTGGAGGAGGAGGTCCTCTAGACCCACCGCACACTCAAGGTTTATGATAAGGCCGGTATCAATAATGGAGTCTATTACCACCTGTACCTTGCAGAGATGACTTTTCCTATCAGAATTAAAATTGACCACACCATAAGGTAAGCGGCGGCATAGTCACGATGTGGCCTCAAGATTAGGTTTATTAACCTCTGAAATGTAGCAGAGGTTCCTTGTAACCTGAATGGTATCACTATATACTGGAACAGTCCCTCTGGAGTGGATAATGCAGTGTTCTGCTTAGCCTCATCTGAAATCTGCCAGTAACCCTCGGTGAGATCAAGACTTGTGGTATACCTTGCCTTCCCAAGGCTCTCAATTAGTTCATCTACTCTAAGCATGGTGTACTGTATGTGTGAGGCAGGGTCGTCAAAAAACTTACTTCTGTTTTCCTGTAGGAATTCCTTTACTTCTTGTTACTGTTGCCCGGATTGTGCCTCACCTATTTTGACAGAGGGAATTGTTTGCAACACATCATTAACCCTAGTATGTGTAGCCACCAAGGATTCCCAAACTTTCTCGGGCCTAATCAGATTAACATGATAAATCTGGAAGGGTTTTCTCTTATCTGGTTGGTGCACCTTGTAGTTTACCTCACCTACCTTTTCAACAATCTCGTAGGGGCCCTGACACTTTTCCAGTAACTTACTTTCCACCATGGACACTAAAATAAGTACTCTGTCCCCTGGATTGAAGCTCCTCACCCTGGCAGATGTGCTATAAATTCTGCTTTGGGCCTCCTGAGCTCTTTGCAGATGCTCTTTGACAATAGGCATCATAGTCGTTATCTGGTCTTGCATCTGGCCACATGCTCTATGACACTTTTATATGGAGTAGCCTCTGTCTCCCATGTTTCCTAGGCAATATCTAGTAAACCCCTTGGGTGGTGGCCATAAACTAACTCAAATGGAGAAAACCCAGTAGAAGCCTGGGGCACCTCTCTGATAGAAAACATTAGATAGAGTAGCAGGCAGTTCCAATCATGGCCATCCATCTCTACTACCTTTTTTAACATGTGCTTCAGGGTCTTGTTAAATCTTTTGACTAACCTGTTTGTCTGGCGTTGATACACAGAGGTACGTATGTGTGTTATTTTAAACAATTTGCAGAGTTCTTTCATGATCAGTAAGTACTTCTTAAGGGATCCATGTGCTGGAGAACATATAAAACAATTCCTGTGCAATGTTATGTTCCACTACCAACCTCATGGCCGCCATCAGGGGGGTACAGCCAATACCTCAGTAAGGGGCCCGGACCGGTCCGAGCCTTTTTTTTTGTTAGTCAGTGAGTGACTGTCACTCACTGACCGCTGGGGCCGCCGCACTATACACTACTGACCTGACTGACTGTACTCAGTGGAGTCAGTCGATCAGTCACACTCACACACACTGACATCATACACTTTCATGCAGCAGCTTGTCATACCTCTGGGGCCGACGGCCGCTGCCACTTTAAAACTGCAGTGGCCACCAGGAGGTACGTCCACTGCGCTATGACATCACTCGTCACCTGACCTCAGTAATGCTGTGGCGGAGCTCAAAAGAGGAGCAAGGCAAGAAGATCAGTCTGCTGGCTACAGAGGAGGAGAGCGATGCCCAGAAAGAAGAGCCTGCCCTGAGGAGAGGAGGACAGTAGTGTTATGTTACTGTCAGAAGGTTACTGTAAAAATATATATATATATATGACTGGGGGCCCATGGCAGAGGACTAACAATTGGCAACTATGCTATGGCAATCGCAGCAGCAGGCAGCGAGCTGGGACCTGCTTGCTGGGGCAAGGGCTTAGGCCTACAACTATGGGGGCAACTATTAACAGAGGGGCCTACCCAAACTTTATGGGGGCCCCATATAGTTGTTGTAGCAGGCCCCTCTTTGCTGAGAGGGGCCTACAATGACTATATGGGGCCAACTATTGGCAGAGGGGCCTACCCAAACTATGGGGCCCCTATAAAGTTTGGGTAGGCCCCTCTGTTAATTGTTGCCCCCATATAGTTTTGGTAGGCCCCTCTGTTAATAGTTGCCCCTATATAGCTTGGGTAGGACCCTCTGTTAATAGTTGCACAAAGCGGGCACTATTACTGTGTGGGGCAATACACATGGGAAGTTTGTAAAGAGGTGGGCATTATTGTGCTGAAGAAAAGAGCCTAAAATGTTTATCTGGCAGGTTCTGTGGAGAGAGAAGAAATCTGGGAGAAATCTTCATGGCGGTCTGAGCTGAATAGTGAAGAAAAAAAAAAGTGAATAACTCTGATTACAGAAGACGCCCCCTGTGATTCGTTTAGATAAGACATCTCCTGTGAGTCTTTAAACAAAACTATACTGTAATCATTTATATGGTCTTCAGAGCACTTGTGTACAGTGGTATCTACCACTTTATGGTCGCCGTATGGGGGAATATTGGTCTTTGTATGAACATAGAACATACTGACTTCATTAAGTCACTAACCAGATGGTACATAGTAATAGTGCGGGCAACCCTGATTCTAACAATGCATAGGGCGTTCTTAGACCTAAGTGCACTGGTATGCCAGTCTAGATGGTGTGTGGGTGTACCAATGCACTCGGGGCTAGGGAACACAAGAAGATCATTTACAAATTTGGATTGAGAGCAGTATCTCTGGAACAGCGCAACGGATCAATGTTTTCAATGTTGCATCGCTAATTCGTGTCCTGTTGTGTTTTTCTAAATCTTGTCACCCTGTATATGGTAGATGTATATGGAGGTATATGGAGCTATATGGGGGCGGGGCCTAACACTGAGCGTTTCTTAATTTTGAAGGTTTTATGTCACATTTTACAATGTATCAGCATAAGTCTGGTTCAGTGAAGTGGAAGGAGAAGAGAGAACGATAACAGGAAAAAGAAAAACTTAGAAACAAAAATGTGTTGTTAAAGTTTTTCAAGAAGCAGAAATCAACACAGGAAGCTGCCACTGCAGAGTCTGTTGAGCTGTCTGAGAAAGAAGTTCTTGTTGAACCAGAAGAGAAGACTGCTTCCTGCAGCACATATTTTGTAACTAACACTGAAGGTCATACTGACACATACCCACAAGAAGAAGATGAAACTCTGACTGAGCACATTTCTGGCCTTATGGAAAATGAAGAAGAGCCTGATTGGAAGGATCCAGCAGTTTGGCCGGATGTGTTGACGTTATTCACTTTAGAAAAAAGACGACTGAGGGGAGATCTAATTAATATGTATAAATATATCAGGGGTCAGTACAGAGATCTATCCCATCATCTATTTATCCCCAGGACTGTGACTGTGACGAGGGGACATCCTCTGCATCTGGAGGAAAGAAGGTTTGTACACAAACATAGAAAAGGATTCTTTACGATAAGAGCAGTGAGACTATGGAACTCGCTGCCTGAGGAGGTGGTGATGGTGAGTACAATAAAGGAATTCAAGAGGGGCCTGGATGTATTTCTGGAGTGTAATAATATCACAGGCTATAGCTACTAGAGAGGGGTCATCTTTTGAAATTAAGAACTCTTTTAGATGCAGAATTGGTAAGCTCCACAGAAAACCTGATCTCTTACTACTCTGACGATCTCTCAAGCTCTCTAGTAGGCGAACTTCAGCATCTTCGCAAGGTATATGATGCCACATTTGCAAGAGACTTAGCTCCTCCTGACTTGCTGAAATCCATACATAAATTACAGCTTGAAGGACTATTTGGAGAAATATGTATTGCTTTTAGAATTTTCACCACAATTCCACTTTCTGTTGCTGAAAGAGAGAGAGAGAGCATTTAGCAAGCTATCTTTAATTAAAAACTATCTGCGGTCAACAATGAGTGAGCAACATCTGAATAGTCTTGCACTTCTCTCCATTGAGCATGAGATTGCACGTAAACTGAGTTTTAAGGATTTGATTGAAGACATTGCAAGCCTAAAACTGAGGAGATGGTCAACTCACCATAGTTAAATATTTAAGTAATTTATTGTATTTATATTTATAGATACTGTGTGAAATGTTTTGTTTCTGGTTTTATTTATACAATTTGAAAGTTCCCAACTGGTTGGATCAAAAGGAACACTATATTTTGACCAAAGCATTAAACTAAAGGGCTCTTGTTTTTCTTGTCCTAGATGATGGGGAAGATGGCTAGGGGAGGCATGGAAAAAAGGTGCAGTTAGTGTAGGGTCCTTCTCAAAAGAGTACCTTGTGTATTGTAGGAGTTTTTTTATTTTTTAGATGATTTGTTAGGGGAGATATAACAAAGGGTAAAAGAGTAAACCTTGTGCTTTTAAGGTGTTTTTTCTTAAATGTGCCAGGGGAAGATTAGACAAGATAGTGTAGTTAGCGTTTGAAGAGAAATGTGAATCCATCTTGTTTACCTTAAATATGTAAAGAATTGTTATAGCATCTCACCCACGCACTGTTTCAAGTTCCCCCGCTGGGAGTTAGGATTGCTTATCTGTCCCAGGACAGATTCTGGGAATCTCCCAGAACTAGTACAAACGTTCTTGCCTTATTCAGGGTCATTTGGCACAACTGCATTCATTCTTATATGTGACTGATTAAAACCTATTCTTTCTGCTTACTGCACGTACACATACCATATAAGGATGTTCCGGTAGTATTTGTATGATCACCAATGTTTATCTTTTATGATTGGTTTAAAGCTGTTGTTATGCAAACTTTTCTACTGCCTATATAAGGCCAAGCAATAGCATAATAAAGTTAGAGTATTTCTCAGTGATACCTGTGTGTGTGTCATGTTATTGCTAACTGAGAAATATCTCTCCTTATGTCAGTGACATCAAACCAAGGTGGTCGTAGAGGTCCAGAAAGGTCCAAATCCTTTCAGTTTGGGGGCTCCGTCTGGGATAGAGAAGGCCATCCTCGTGTCCGGTAAGAGAGACATCCCTTTTGTCCACTGCCATGTCCGAGGGCACTGGCCACATCTCTACCCATGAGTTTTTTTTTATTATGTATCCGAGATACATTGTTAAGCCTTAAAAATAGACACAGGGAGTTTATAATAAGTTCTTGGAGTACTTTCATGAATGAGGCCGGCACTTGGAGTGCCACGCACGGCATAGAATCTCAGGGAGATCTATCCGTAAGTTTTTTTGTGTCAGGGACACACCATAGGATCTCAGGGAGATCTATTTATTTTATCTAACTGTCGACAGAGATTTTTTAGTACCAGGGGTACATGTAAGAGAACAGTCTCAGGGAGACCTGACTTACCTTGGTTTGACGCATACCTATATTTAGAGTATAAGATACATGGAGTGTTAAGATTCATCTGTTTGTGTGAGAGCTATTGTTCTGGTGGTAAGTGTAAGAACATATCTCACTCTAATATTATCACTCTGTCATTTGGTGAATTTTCTTACTGTGGGTGGAGGAAAATCTAAGTGTGAGTTTCCCCCTCCCAACATAGGGACTGCAGACTGCAAATAGTGACAGGCTAGTTCTCCTTCCCGATCTCATGCTGACTGTAAAGCAGAGTGTTTCCTCATGGACCTCAGACAAAATACAAGACTTTGAGAAACACTTATATGAGAAGGAGGCAGCGGGATGCTTTGAGATCAGGAAGATACAGACCCCCACACATAGTTACAAAAGTTCAGGAGTAGGGTTGAGCGAACCCGAACTGTAAAGTTCGGGTTCGTACCGAACTTTAGGATTTTTGGACCCCGGACCCGAACATTTCTGTAAAAGTTCGGATTCGAGTTCGGTGTTCGGCGCTTTCTTGGCACTTTTTGAAAGGCTGCACAGCAGCCAATCAACAAGCGTCATACTACTTGCCCCAAGAGGCCATCACAGCCACGCCTGCTAATGGCATGGCTGTGATTGGCCAGAGCAGCATGTGACCCAGGCTCTATATAAGCTTGAGTCACATAGCGCTGCACGTCACTCTGCTGTGTCAAGTGTAGGGAGAGGATGCTGCTGGACTTGTGATTTCAGGGAGAGAATAGGAGAGAATCTAACTCAGCGATCTACCTAGAAATAGTTGTGTGGGTTCAGGACACAATCATTTTACCCTGCCCTGAGGCCATTGACCAATAAAAAAATAACTTTTATAATTCTGTTAGTTAGGTGGGTGGCGGCCATTTTATGCATGCTCAGTGCACCAGCACTGCATCTGAGCTTTTGGGACATTGCAAATCCTCATTTTTTGGGGGCAAACTACAACATCTGGATTAGTCAGTGTGCAATTTAAGGTAGAAATACACCCGTCATTTTCTTGGGTTTGAAAAACACACTTTTTTTTCTTCAAAAAACAGTATTTTCCAGATCTGCAAGTGTTAAATTCTGGTGCACATGTGAGGCCCGGGCTATATCAGCCAGTCGTGTGTGGGGCTCAGAGCTCTCTGCCTCCTCCCATTGTATGCATGGTCACATGCTGGAGGTTACTGGGAGATTGCTTTGAGTCGGACCTTGCGCTCCTGTAATTCGCCCACTGGCTCCTGGTATTGCCCATACGGCTCAGGTAGGTTTAGCGTTAGGTCCCGAGCTAATTGAGAAACCTTGGCGCGGTGCTCGGGCTCAGACATGTCCTCATGTAGGACATGTTGGCTAATCTCTCAATTTTAACACCAGTTTGACGACTTAGCAATACCGCAGAGTGCACCTGTCTTTGTTTTTGTTATATTGTATATACTGTTTATTACATCCACACATTTGCTATCTTGTGTAGGATGTCCATTGTGGTACTTGTGGTCCACTGCAGGCATCCTCCATTGTATGCATTTTTGCTGGGGATTGCCATTAGCAGCGGACCACAAGTGCAGGATCTGCCCCCCGGTAAAGATGCACCACTGCATATGGGGTTGAGCACCTCCTGCTTTTTAATACCCCGCCAATTTGTAGTTTGTATTTAGAAATACACCCATCATTTTCTGGGGTTTGAAAAACACACATTTTTTTTTTCAAAAAACAGTATTTTCCAGATCTGCAAGTGTTAAATTAGAGTTTAATATATACAGCATTCATATTCTGTTAGCAAAAAAAGACTTTTTTGGCAATCTACAACATTTGTATTAGTCAGTGTGCAATTTAAGGTAGAAAGGTAGAAAAAAAAACACTTTTTTGACGAAAAACACTATTTTCAGGCCTTGCAGCATCAGCACGTGTGAAATTACAGGCTTATATGCTGCTGTCAAATTCAGTTGTTAAACAAACACTCGTTTGGGCACAAACAATTTAGTTGGCAGCCTTTGATGCAGATGTCATTGTGAGATACACCCTTAATACATTTGGGTTACATTCAGAGATTTTAAATACCGCCATTTGGTGCACCAATATTGAATTCAGGCCTACACTGGTTCAGGCCCTGTGAGATACACCCTTAACATACAGGGGTTTGATTCAGGCATTTGAAATATAGCCATTTGAAATACAACCATTTTGTGCAAAGATATATTTAGTTCAGGCCTACACTGATTCAGGGCGTGTGTGATCCCCCCTATACATACAGAGGTTTGAATCAGGCATTTGAAATACAGCCATTTGAAATACAGCCATTTTGTGCGAAGAAATCTTTAATTCAGGCCTACACTGATTCAGGGCGTGTTAGATCCCCCCTATACATACAGGGGTTTGATTCAGCAATTTGAAAAACAGCCATTTGAAATTCAGCCATTTTGTGCAGATATATTTACTTCAGGCCTACACTGGTTCAGACCGTGTGAGATACCCCCCTACATACAGGGGTTGGAATCAGGCATTTGAAATACAGCCATTTGAAATACAGCCATTTTGTGCAAAGATATATTTACTTCAGGCCTTCACTGGTTCAGGGTGTGTGTGATCCCCCTATACATACAGGGGTTTGATTCAGCCATTTGAAATACAGCCATTTGAAATACAGCAGTTTGAAATACAGCCATTTTGTGCAAAGAAATCTTTAATTCAGGCCTACACTGATTCAGGGCGTGTGAGATCCCCCCTATACATTCAGGGGTTTGATTCAGCCATTTGAAATTCAGCCATTTGAAATACAGCAATTTGAAATACAGCCATTTTGTGCAAAGATATATTTACTTCAGGCCTACACTGGTTCAGACCGTGTGAGATACCCCTCTACATACAGTGGTTTGAATCAGGCATTTGAAATACAGCCATTTGAAATACAGCCATTTTGTGCAAAGATATATTTACTTCAGGGCTACACTGGTTCAGACCGTGTGAGATACCCTCCTACATACAGGGGTTTGAATCAGGCATTTTAAATACAGCCATTTGAAATACAGCCATTTTGTACAAATATATATATTTACTTCATGCCTACACTGGTTCAGGGCATGTGTGATCCCCCCTATACATACAGGTGTTTGATTTAGCCATTTGAAATACAGCCATTTGAAATACAGCCATTTTGTGCAAAGAAATCTTTAATTCAGGCCTACACTGATTCAGGGCGTGTGAGATCCCCCCTATACATTCAGGGGTTTGATTCAGCCATTTGAAATACAGCCATTTGAAATACAGCCATTTTGTGCAAAGATATATTTACTTCAGACCTACACTGGTTCTGACTGTGTGAGATACCCCAATACATACAGGGGTTTGAATCAGGCATTTAAAATACAGCCATTTGAAATATAGCCATTTTGTGCAAAGATATATTTACTTCAGGCCTACACTGATTCAGGGCGTGTGAGATCCCCCCTATACATACAGGGGTTTGAGTCAGCCATTTGAAATACAGCAATTTGAAATACAGCAGTTTGAAATATAGCCATTTTGTGCATAGAAATCTTTAATTCAGGCCTACACTGATTCAGGGCGTGTGAGATCCCCCCTATACATTCAGGGGTTTGATTCAGCCATTTGAAATACAGCCATTTGAAATATAGCCATTTTGTGCAAAGATATATTTACTTCAGGCCTACACAGGTTCAGACCGTGTGAGATCCCCCCTATACATACAGGGGTTTGATTCAGCCATTTGAAATATAGCCATTTTGTGCAAAGATATATTAACTTCAGGCCTACACTGATTCAGGGCGTGTGAGATCCCCCCTATACATTCAGGGGTTTGATTCAGCCATTTGAAATACAGCCATTTGAAATACAGCCATTTTGTGCAAAGATATATTTACTTCAGACCTACACTGGTTCTGACTGTGTGAGATACCCCAATACATACAGGGTTTTGAATCAGGCATTTGAAATACAGCCATTTGAAATATAGCCATTTTGTGCAAAGATATATTTACTTCAGGCCTACACTGATTCAGGGCGTGTGAGATCCCCCCTATATATACAGGGGTTTGAGTCAGCCATTTGAAATACAGCCATTTGAAATACAGCCATTTGAAATACAGCCATTTTGTGCAAAGAAATCTTTAATTCAGGCCTACACTGATTCAGGGCGTGTGAGATCCCCCCTATACATATAGAGGTTTGATTCAGCCATTTGAAATACAGCCATTTGAAATATAGCCATTTTGTGCAAAGATATATTTACTTCAGGCCTACACTGATTCAGGGCGTGTGTGATCCCCCCTATACATACAGGGGTTTGATTCAGCCATTTGAAATTTAGCCATTTTGTGCAAAGATATATTAACTTCAGGCCTACACTGATTCAGGGCGTGTGAGATCCCCCCTATACATACAGGGGTTTGATTCAGCCATTTAAAATACAGCAGTTTGAAATACAGCCATTTTGTGCAAGGAAATCTTTAATTCAGGCCTACACTGATTCAGGGCGTGTGAGATCCCCCCTATACATATAGGGGTTTGATTCAGCCATTTGAAATGCAGCCATTTGAAATACAGCCATTTTGTGCAAAGATATATTTACTTCAGGCCTACACTGGTTCTGACCGAGGTAGATACACCACTACATACAGGGGTTTGATTCAGGGATTTGAAATACAGCTATTTGAAATATAGCCATTTTGTGCAAAGATATATTTACTTCAGGCCTATACTGATTCAGGGCGTGTAAGATCCCCCCTATACATACAGGGGTTTGATTCAGCCATTTGAAATACAGCCATTTGAAATATAGCCATTTTGTGCAAAGATATATTAACTTCAGGCCTACATTGATTCAGGGCGTGTGAGATTCCCCCCTATACATACAGGGGTTTGATTCAGCCATTTGAAATACAGCCATTTGAAATACAGCCATTTGAAATATAGCCATTTTGTAAAAAGATATATTTACTTCAGGCCTACACTGATTCAGGGCGTGTGAGATCCCCCCTATACATACAGGGGTTTGAGTCAGCCATTTGAAATACAGCCATTTGAAATACAGCAGTTTGAAATACAGCCATTTTGTGCTAAGAAATCTTTAATTCAGGCCTACACTGATTCAGGGCGTGTGAGATCCCCCTATACATACAGGGGTTTGATTCAGCCATTTGAAATACAGCATTTTGAAATATAGCCATTTTGTGCAAAGATATATTTACTTCAGGCCTATACTGATTCAGGGCGTGTAAGATCCCCCCTATACATACAGGGGTTTGATTCAGCCATTTGAAATACAGCCATTTTATGCAAAGAAATATTTTATTCAGGCCTACACTGATTCAGGGCGTGTGAGATCCCCCCTATACATACAGGGGTTTGATTCAGCCATTTGAAATACAGCCATTTGAAATACAGCAGTTTGAAATACAGCCATTTTGTGCAAAGAAATCTTTAATTCAGGCCTACACTGATTCAGGGCGTGTGAGATCCCCCTGTATATATAGGGATTTGATTCAGCCATTTGAAATACAGCATTTTGAAATATAGCCATTTTGTGCAAAGATATATTTACTTCAGGCCTACACTGGTTCTGACCGAGTGAGATACACCACTACATACAGGGGTTTGATTAAGGGATTTGAAATACAGCCATTTGAAATATAGCCATTTTGTGCAAAGATATATTTACTTCAGGCCTATACTGATTCAGGGCGTGTAAGATCCCCCCTATACATACAGGGGTTTGATTCAGCCATTTGAAATACAGCCATTTTGTGCAAAGATATATTTACTTCAGGGCTACACTGGTTCAGACCGTGTGAGATACCCCCCTACATACAGGGGTTTGATTCAGCCATTTGAAATACAGCATTTTGAAATATAGCCATTTTGTGCAAAGATATATTTACTTCAGGCCTACACTGGTTCTGACCGAGTGAGATACACCACTACATACAGGGGTTTGATTAAGGGATTTGAAATACAGCCATTTGAAATATAGCCATTTTGTGCAAAGATATATTTACTTCAGGCCTATACTGATTCAGGGCGTGTAAGATCCCCCCTATACATACAGGGGTTTGATTCAGCCATTTGAAATACAGCCATTTTGTGCAAAGATATATTTACTTCAGGGCTACACTGGTTCAGACCGTGTGAGATACCCCCCTACATACAGGGGTTTGAATCAGGCATTTTAAATACAGCCATTTGAAATACAGCCATTTTGTACAAATATATATATTTACTTCATGCCTACACTGGTTCAGGGCATGTGTGATCCCCCCTATACATACAGGTGTTTGATTTAGCCATTTGAAATACAGCCATTTGAAATACAGCCATTTTGTGCAAAGAAATCTTTCATTCAGGCCTACACTGATTCAGGGCGTGTGAGATCCCCCCTATACATTCAGGGGTTTGATTCAGCCATTTGAAATACAGCCATTTGAAATACAGCCATTTTGTGCAAAGATATATTTACTTCAGACCTACACTGGTTCTGACTGTGTGAGATACCCCAATACATACAGGGGTTTGAATCAGGCATTTGAAATACAGCCATTTGAAATATAGCCATTTTGTGCAAAGATATATTTACTTCAGGCCTACACTGATTCAGGGCGTGTGAGATCCCCCCTATACATACAGGGGTTTGAGTCAGCCATTTGAAATACAGCCATTTGAAATACAGCAGTTTGAAATACAGCCATTTTGTGCAAAGAAATCTTTAATTCAGGCCTACACTGATTCAGTGCGTGTGAGATCCCCCTATACATTCAGGGGTTTGATTCAGCCATTTGAAATACAGCCATTTGAAATATAGCCATTTTGTGCAAAGATATATTTACTTCAGGCCTACACAGGTTCAGACCGTGTGAGATCCCCCCTATACATGCAGGGGTTTGATTCAGCCATTTGAAATATAGCCATTTTGTGCAAAGATATATTAACTTCAGGCCTACACTGATTCAGGGCGTGTGAGATCCCCCCTATACATTCAGGGGTTTGATTCAGCCATTTGAAATACAGCCATTTGAAATACAGCCATTTTGTGCAAAGATATATTTACTTCAGACCTACACTGGTTCTGACTGTGTGAGATACCCCAATACATACAGGGTTTTGAATCAGGCATTTGAAATACAGCCATTTGAAATATAGCCATTTTGTGCAAAGATATATTTACTTCAGGCCTACACTGATTCAGGGCGTGTGAGATCCCCCCTATACATACAGGGGTTTGAGTCAGCCATTTGAAATACAGCCATTTGAAATACAGCCATTTTGTGCAAAGAAATCTTTAATTCAGGCCTATACTGATTCAGGGCGTGTGAGATCCCCCCTATACATATAGGGGTTTGATTCAGCCATTTGAAATACATCCATTTGAAATATAGCCATTTTGTGCAAAGATATATTTACTTCAGGCCTACACTGATTCAGGGCGTGTGTGATCCCCCCTATACATACAGGGGTTTGATACAGCCATTTGAAATTTAGCCATTTTGTGCAAAGATATATTAACTTCAGGCCTACACTGATTCAGGGCGTGTGAGATCCCCCCTATACATACAGGGGTTTGATTCAGCCATTTAAAATACAGCAGTTTGAAATACAGCCATTTTGTGCAAGGAAATCTTTAATTCAGGCCTACACTGATTCAGGGCGTGTGAGATCCCCCCTATACATAAAGGGGTTTGATTCAGCCATTTGAAATGCAGCCATTTGAAATACAGCCATTTTGTGCAAAGATATATTTACTTCAGGCCTACACTGGTTCTGACCGAGGTAGATACACCACTACATACAGGGGTTTGATTCAGGGATTTGAAATACAGCTATTTGAAATATAGCCATTTTGTGCAAAGATATATTTACTTCAGGCCTATACTGATTCAGGGCGTGTAAGATCCCCCTATACATACAGGGGTTTGATTCAGCCATTTGAAATACAGCCATTTGAAATATAGCCATTTTGTGCAAAGATATATTAACTTCAGGCCTACATTGATTCAGGGCGTGTGAGATTCCCCCCTATACATACAGGGGTTTGATTCAGCCATTTGAAATACAGCCATTTGAAATACAGCCATTTGAAATATAGCCATTTTGTAAAAAGATATATTTACTTCAGGCCTACACTGATTCAGGGCGTGTGAGATCCCCCCTATACATACAGGGGTTTGAGTCAGCCATTTGAAATACAGCCATTTAAAATACAGCAGTTTGAAATACAGCCATTTTGTGCTAAGAAATCTTTAATTCAGGCCTACACTGATTCAGGGCGTGTGAGATCCCCCTATACATATAGGGGTTTGATTCAGCCATTTGAAATACAGCATTTTGAAATATAGCCATTTTGTGCAAAGATATATTTACTTCAGGCCTACACTGGTTCTGACCGAGTGAGATACACCACTACATACAGGGGTTTGAATAAGGGATTTAAAATACAGCCATTTGAAATATAGCCATTTTGTGCAAAGATATATTTACTTCAGGCCTATACTGATTCAGGGCGTGTAAGATCCCCCCTATACATACAGGGGTTTGATTCAGCCATTTGAAATACAGCCATTTTATGCAAAGAAATATTTTATTCAGGCCTACACTGATTCAGGGCGTGTGAGATCCCCCCTATACATACAGGGGTTTGATTCAGCCATTTGAAATACAGCAGTTTGAAATACAGCAGTTTGAAATACAGCCATTTTGTGCAAAGAAATCTTTAATTCAGGCCTACACTGATTCAGGGCGTGTGAGATCCCCCTATACATATAGGGGTTTGATTCAGCCATTTGAAATACAGCATTTTGAAATATAGCCATTTTGTGCAAAGATATATTTACTTCAGGCCTTCACTGGTTCTGACCGAGTGAGATACACCACTACATACAGGGGTTTGATTAAGGGATTTGAAATACAGCCATTTGAAATATAGCCATTTTGTGCAAAGATATATTTACTTCAGGCCTATACTGATTCAGGGCGTGTAAGATCCCCCCTATACATACAGGCGTTTGATTCAGCCATTTGAAATACAGCCATTTTATGCAAAGAAATATTTTATTCAGGCCTACACTGATTCAGGGCGTGTGAGATCCCCCCTATACATACAGGGGTTTGATTCAGCCATTTTAAATACAGCCATTTGAAATACAGCAATTTGAAATACAGCCATTTTGTGCAAAGAAATTTTAATTGAGGCCCAGTCTGGTTCAGGCCATGTGAGATACACCCTTTACATACTTTCATTCTTTTCTACTATTAATTAAACACCCATTTAGGGCAAGATCCTAAATTCAAAAAATATGAGGAGAGCGTCAAATAAGGGACGTGGCCCAGGTCGTAGTGCTGCTGGTGGAGCTCCTGTTGCAGGGAGAGGACGTGGTCGATCTGTGCCAGCTACACGCATAAGTGAAATCCTTTCCTCAGGTGCGAGTAGGCGACAAAACCTGCAGCGGTATTTGGTCGGGCCTAATGCTGCTCTACGAATGATGAGGCCTGAGCAAGTACAGGCTATAGTAGATTGGGTTGCTGACAGTGCATCCAGTTCCTTCACATTGTCTCCCACCCAGTCTCCTGCTGAAAGACCACAGTTGGCACCTGCAGCCGATGTCCATCAGTCTTTCACCTCACCCCCTTGCAAATCAGCCAAACAGTCTGAGCCCCAAGTCATGCAGCAGTCTCTTCTGCTTTTTGATGTCTCTGTTAGCAGGGTTTCCCAGGGCCATCCACCTAACCCTGCCCCAGAAGTGGAAGAGATTGTGTGCACCGATGCCCAACCACTTATTTTTCAAGATGAGTACATGGGAGGACCTTTGCAGCACGTCTCAGATGATGACGAAACACAGGTGCCAACTGCTGGGGCTTTCGAAAGTGTGCAGACCGACAAGGAAGACAAGGGTGAAGACTGGGTGGAAAATGATGTGGAGGACGATGAGGTCCTCGACCCCACATGGAATCAAGGTCATGCGAGTGACCGATGTAGTTCGGAGGAAGAGGCGGTGGTCGCACAGAGCCACCCGCACAGCAGAAGAGGGAGCAGGGTGCAAAAGCGGAGCGGCCGTCCTCTAGACAGTACGCCTCCTACTGCCCACCGCAGCAAGGGACCGAGCACACCAAAGCCAGCTCCAAGGAGTTCCCTGGCGTGGCAGTTCTTCAGACAATGTGCTGACGACAAGATACGTGTGGTTTGCACGTTGTGCAATCAGAGCCTGAAGCGAGGCATAAACATTCTCAACCCAGTGGCGAATCCAGGGGGGGGCAACGGGGCAATTGCCCCCCCCAAGCTGGCGGCGGCGGTGGCGGGGCACAGGGAGATGAGCGCTCATCTCCAGTCCTCAGGACAGCGATACAGATGTCTACGCTGCGGCAGGGAAGGGAGAGGCGTGTCCCTTTCCCTTCCTCTGATAGGCTGCCGGCCTAGTGCCTGCAGCCTATCAGAGGCCGCCTGAGCCATACAGCGCGGGACACAGGCCGGAAGAGGCCTGCATCGCATCGCTGCGCTGACATGGAGGTAAGTATTTGTTGTTGGGGGGGGGGTATTATTATTCGCACAGGGGGGCTGTTATTACTGGCACAGGAGGGAGGGGGGGCTGTTATTACTGGCACAGGGGGGAGGGGGGGCTGCAATTACTGGCACAGGGGGAGGGGGGCTGTATTTACTGGCACAGGGGGAGGGGGTCTGTAATTACTGGCACAGGGGGGAGTGGGTGCTGTAATTACTGGCACAGGGGAGGAGGCGGGGGCTGTAATTACTGGCACAGGGGGGAGGGGGCTGTTATTAGTGGCACATTTTATACTGGCACATTATGGGGGCACTATGGGGACATTAGCTCAACTGGGGGCATTACAAGGGGGTATTTTTTGCACTGTCACATTATAAGGAGAATTATTACTACTGGGGGGGACATTATGGTGGGCTTTATTACTCCCCCATGGTATGACCCTCTAGTAGCAGCACCAGCCTCTCCCTGCTCTGCTATCCCTCTGCCCATTCTCCAAATCCTTATTATGAAATCTTTCTCATTAGGATAAAACACATCAGCTCTGCCGAGCCCCCGGCCAAAGTGTTGAAGTGGCGTCCGAGATCCCCAAGGGTCAAGCCAAGTAACTGTAAGTTTTCATGTGAAATATGTTTGTTATACACATATAGCCTACACTGTGCCACACAATATACAGTATACCTCTACACTGTGCCACACAATATACAGTATTCCTCTACACTGTGCCACACAATATACAGTATACCGCTACACTGTGTAGTCTGTTCTATGAGCACCATTGTTTTGTGGCGGCGGACAGAAAAAAATATGAAAGTGCCCCTCCCGAGACTAGGCTCTGGATCTGCCACTGTCTCAACCTAAGCACAACCTGAATGACCAGTCATTTAAGTGCAAAGCACGAGCTGAAGTTGAGTAGACACCTCAAAAACCAAGAAAGGTCTCTGGCTCCTCCTGCTTCCTCTTCTGCTGCAGTCGCGGCCTCTTCATCCACCTCTGGAGTGACAGTGCCACCTGGCACCCCGCAAACAGAGGATCTGCCAGCAACACCAACACCTGGGTCACCAAGCATCTCCACAATGTTCCACACAAGCGGTCAGCTCTCCATATCCCAAACGCTGGAGAGGAAAAGGAAGTACCCTCCTACCCACCCGCGATCCCTAGCCCTGAATGCCAGCATTTCTAAATTACTTGCCTTTGAAATGCTGTCATTCCGTCTGGTGGAGACGGATAGTTTTAAAGGCCTTATGGCGGTGGCTGTCCCACAGTACATCGTGCCCAGCCGCCACTACTTTTCAAGGCGAGCCATCCCTTCCCTTCACAACCAAGTAGGGGACAAAATCAGGTGTGCACTGCGCAATGCCATCTGTAGCAAGGTGCAGCTGACTACGGATACGTGGACCAGTAAGCACGGTCAGGGCCGTTATATCTCAATAACAGCACACTGGGTAAATGCAGTGGCGGCTGGGCCTGAGGCGGATAGCAGTTTGGCGCATGTCCTTCCGCCACCGAGGATTGCAGGGAGCTTCAGTTTGCCTCCTGTTGCTTCCTCCTCCTACTCTGCTTCTTCATCCTCTACCAGCTCCTCATCCGGTCAGCGTAAAACCTTCACCACCAACTTCAGCACAGCCAGGGGTAAACGACAGCAGGCAGTTTTAAATTTTATCTGTTTGGGGGACAAACCCCACACCGCGCAGGAGCTGTGGACGGGCCTTGAACAACAGACCGATGAGTGGTTTGTGCCAGTCAGCCTCAAGCCCGGCCTGGTGGTGTGCGATAATGGGCGAAATCTCGTAGCAGCTCTGGGACTAGCCGGTTTGACTCACATCCCATGCCTGGCACATGTGCTGAATTTGGTGGTGCAGAGATTCCTTAAAAATTACCCTGCTGCATAAAGTGCGGGCCGTCTGTGCGCGCTTTCGGCGTTCTCACCCTGCTGCTGCTCGCCTGTCAGCGCTGCAGCATAACTTTGGCCTTCCCGCTCACCGATTCATATGCGACGTGCCCACAAGGTGGAACTCCACCTTTCACATGCTGGCCAGACTGTGAGAGCAGCAGCAGGCGATAGTGGAGTTTCAGCTGCAGCACGCACTGGTGATTAGCTCGGCGGAACAGCGCCACTTCACCACCAATGACTGGGCTTCCATGCGAGACCTGTGTTCCTTGTTGCGCTGTTTCGAGTGCTCCACCAACATGGCCAGTTCCGATAACGCCATTCTCAGCGTTACTATCCCACTTCTATGCCTCCTTGAAAAAACTCTCCTGGCGATGATGGAAGAGGATGTGGCACAGGAGGAGGAGGAGGAAGAGGGATCATTTTGTAGGGTTTCCGGCAAGTCATTCCCAAGTGGCTCCGAGGGTGGGTTCCTGCACCCACAAACCCAAGGTACACAATTGTCCAGCCAGGCCACAGTTCTGGAGGATGAGGAGGTGGAAGATGAGGAGGAGGAGATGGAGGAGATACCATGTTCACAGCAGGGTGGCACCCAGACCAGCTCATGACCATCACTGGTGCGTGGCTGGGGGGATACAGAGGACACAGACGATAAACCTCCCACAGAGGACAGCTTTTTGTTGCCTCTGGGCAGCCTGGCACACATGAGCGATTACATGCTGCAGTGTCTCCACAACGACCGCCAAGTTGCCCACATTCTAACTTGTGCTGATTACTGGGTGGCCATGCTGCTGGATCCCCGTTACAAGGACGACGTACCGTCCTTAATTCCGTCACTGGAGCGTGATCGCAAGGTGCGCGAGTACAAGCGCACGCTGGTAGACGCGCTGCTGGTGGCATTCCCACCTGACAGCGGGGGCACAGTGGAAGCACAAGTCAAAGGCAGAGGACGAGGAAGAGGTCGCCAATGCAGCTGGGGCACCGACAGCACCTCAGAAGGCAGGGTTAGCATGGCCGAAATGTGGAAAAGATTTTGTCAGCACGCCACAACAACCAGCACCACCAGCTAATTTGGAATGTCTTAGCAGGAGGCTGCATTTCACCAACCTGGTGAAGCAGTATGTGTGCACACGCCTACATGTACTGAATGACTGGTCTGCCCCCTTCAACTTTTGGGTCTCCAAATTGGGCACATGGCCTGAGCTTGCCCTTTACGCCTTGGAGGTGCTGGCCTGCCCTGCAGCCAGTGTATTATCTGAACGTGTGTTTAGCACGGCAGGGGGCGTCATCACAGACAAGCGCAGCCGCTTGTCCAAGGCCAATGTGGACAAGCTCACGTTCATTAAAATGAACCAGGCATGGATCCCTCAGGACTTGTCCATACCTTGTCCAGAATAGACATGTATACCGGCACTAACCAGCCATGGTTATACTGCAGCGCAATTGCTCATGTTTGTATTTTGGATATTTCACACTCTTTTGGAGTGTACCTTAATTTTAAAAAATTAAATTAAAACCAAAAACCTGTGTAGGCTATCTCGTCCTCCTCCACTGCCGCTTCCACCTACTCCACTACGTCCACCGCCTCCTCAAACTCCTACTTAATATAGAACTCATAATAAGTTAAATGGGGTGACTCACTTCTGGTTGTTGATGGTGAGGTGCTACTAACTCGAATTGAGGACACCCTGCCTCAATCAATAAAGTAGGTTAATGGTAAACAGTGTGAGCGAGCACTCGCCCTAAGGCATCAATTAAATATATTTATTGGTTATAGATAAAATCCAATATCTCATAAAAATTCAATAACACATATAAAATACAATGTCACATAAAATAACACATAGAATTCCTTGCAATTGGTCGGCCGACCCTAAATAACGGCAGGTATGTAAAAAACCACAGTGAGAGTATATAGCAGCAATCGATGATTGTGTTACAATAGCAGCAAACAATTATTAGGAGTGCCTTTAAAAAGTGATCTGTAAACTAGTGACGTAAAACAGTGCAAAAGTGCAATCAATTGGCAGAAAAGTCCCTTTAAGATTTGGTTAAACAAGTGCGGTGTGTGACCCCTTGGTCTTTTAGTGAATATGACAGTTCAATGATATAATGCTTCAAATAATCAAAAATAGTCATTCAATTGTGTCAAAAATAAGACACCTAATAGTTAGCTGCACATTGATAAATGCTGAGATAATTTTGTTTCCTTCTGTGTCTATTGGAAATAACCGCTTGTAGTAAATCGTCCCAATCAGTGTATCATCCAAATAATCGATTTCACAGTGCATCCAGTATGATTAAGAATCGAATATAGCATTGGTACGATATGTAAATGGTCTATGATCTCTTGAGGTTTATATCATCGGCACCGCACTTTCCTTTATGTGATCCAAATAGTCTCAAATGATTAGGAGAGATCACTCTTACCTCCTGTCAGTTGTATTCAGAAGTACTGTTCGTGTAGTGATCCAGGTGGTGAGTTAGAGACGCCACAGCACCTACACTTAAACTTAAACAAGTTGTACCACATTTAAGCTTCAATACTTTGTCCCACATTTCCTCTATACTCTTTTGGTCAACATTTGCGCCTCAATAGCTTTTCCCACAATTCCGCTTGACTCTTTTGGCCCACATTTGGGCTTCTGTAACTTGTCCCACATTTGTACCTCAATAACTTTTCCCACATTCCTTCTCGATCCCAATTTTTTAAAATAAATTTATCTCCCTTAAATTTGGTTTCTTTTTCTCACGCTCCCTCTCCGGCCTGGAACCCTGATTCCCCTCCACCCGTAATTAACATGGTAGGTGCATAAAAGAACATCGAAAGTTGATAGAGCAGATATCAAATTGGATCGTGAACATCACGGGGACGTGCGACATGGTGGGGCAGTAAGTGTGCACACGCCTACACGAACTGACTGACAGGGGTCAGCCCCTGCAACTTCTGGGTCTCCAAATTGGGCACATGGTCTGAGCTTGCCCTTTACCTCTTGGAGGTGCTGGCCTGCTCTGCAGCCAGTGTATTGTCTGAAGGTGTGTTTAGCATGACTGGAGAGGGTTATCACAGGTTATATTTCCAAATGTTTTGGAGTGTACCCTCGTTTTAAAAATAAAATTTAAAACCAAAAACCAATGTAGGCTACCTCCTCCTCCACCGCCGCTTCCACCGACACCGCCACATCCACCGCCTCCTCAACCTCCTACTCCATATAGACCTGGTCCTCCTAGATCAAGATTATTATTTTTTATTTTTACATATTTTATGTTATTTAAAGTCATTTCCCTATCCACATTTGTTTGCAGAGCACTTGCCATACTCTTAACCACATTTTGACATCATTTGCAGCCCTCTAGCCCTTTCCATGACATTTTTACTGCCATTTTAGTGCTCCAAAGTTTGGGTCCCCATTGACTTCAATGGGGTTCGGGTTCGGGGTCAAGTTCGGGTCACGTTCGGGTACCGAACTCGAAATTTTTTCCGAAGTTCGGCCGAACCTGTCGAACCCGAACATCCAGGTGTCCGCTCAACTATTCAGGAGCCAACACCGTGAGCAAACAGAGACAGACGAGACATTTTTTAGTTGCTTTCAAGCATCCCTGCAGATGCTGTCTGTTTCAGCGTGATAGACTTGAAAAATGCTTTCTTCTCTATCCCGGTTGACAAGCAGACCAGACTCCTTTTTGCTTTTTCCTTTGAGGGTCGTCAACTCACCTGGTGCAGGATACCCCAGGGATATGCTGATTCACCTGTAGTGTACAGCATTGTCCTCCAAGCCAGTTTAAAACCATGGCACCCCCCCCCCCAGGGTTCTGTACTCTTGCAATACGTGGATGAATTGTTATTGTGCAGTGTGTCAGAGGAGGCCAATGTAACAGATGGTTTATCTATGTTGAAATGGTTGTCTGAATGTGGACACAAGGTGTCACGCAAGAAAATGCAATGGTGTAAAAAGCAAGTAGAATACTTGGGCTTTGTTCTCACAAAGGGAGAATCAGCACAGAAAGAGTCCAGTCTGTTGCGGGCCTGGTCACCCCGCACACCAAGAAAGAAATGTTATCTTTCCTTGGTATGATAAACTACTGCAGACAATGGATTCCTGATTGCTCCTACTATGACAATGTAATGAGACAAGCCACTCTGGCAGACATGCCAGATCTCATCAGGTGGTCTGAGGAAATGTTTAATGCATTTGATTATTTGAAATGTTCTTTAATGACAAGTCCGGGTTTGGGCCTCCCTGACTACAAACTCACATTCCACGTATATGCTCGACAAAATTGTAAAACCATGGCGGGTGTGCCGACACAATATCACGGAGCCAAGTTACGTCCTTGTGCCTTTTTCTCAAAGGTGGTTCCGGCATCCGTCCAAGGAATGCCAGCCTGTCTGAGATCTCTCGCAGCCTGTGCTATGATGGTTGAGCTTGCAACGCCACTCACAATGGGACATGAGACTATCCTGTACACCACACATGATGTAGTAGGCCTTCTCAAAGGCATACACACACAGCACATGTCCGCACAAAGACTATCTGGATGTGAGATTCTACTCCTCAGCAATCCCTCCCTCCAAATCAAATACGCAACACACACCTCAGGTCCAGCACCTATCTTGAATGCCCTATTAGGACTTAAAGGACCTGAGGATCACTTAACAGAGGCACATGATTGTATACACGCCATACAACATGACAGACATGTTGTCCTGGAAGCCAGACCCATCATATACCAATCTGCACAAGCAGCAGAATTAATTGCACTCACGAGAGCATGCATACTACATGAAGGCAATCCAGACACCATTTACACTGACAGCAGGTACACACATGGAGTGGTCTGGGACCATGGAGTCATTTGGCAAAGGAGAGGATTCATTTCAGCTGATGGTAAGCACATCTCACATTCACAACTTGTCATACAACTTTTAGAAGCCATAAGATTTCCCTCACAGATTGCAATTGTCCACTGCAGGGCGCATACTGGTGGTAAAGATCATGTGTCCCAAGGCAATGCCCTGGCAGACGCGGAGGCCAAGAAGGCTGCACTGATGGCCCCAGCCACATTGCAAATGGTGAATTTAGTACCTCCTTCACTTGAGTTAACTCAGATGTTTGTGGATCTCCAGTAGTGTTGAGCGAACAGTTCGAGCATAGTTCGGGTCCGTACCGAATTTTGGGGTGTTCGTGACACGGACCCGAACCCGAACTTTTTCGTAAAAGTTCGGGTTCGGGTTCGTCGTTCGGCATGTATTTTGGCGCATTTTGAAAGGCTGCAAAGCAGCCAATCAACATGCATCATACTACTTGCCCTAAGATGCCATCGCAGCCATGCCTACTATTGGCAAGGCTGTGATTGGCCAAGTGCAGCATGTGACTCAGCCTCTTTATAAGCTTGTGCGCACGTCGAAACGTGCTCACTCCCGATGTGAATAGAACAGGGATAGACGCAGCTGATGCTAGGGCGAGAATAGGCAGGGATAATTGAATAACTGGAAGCAAATTTCTCTCCTCCACCTGTGATTCATCTGAACAACTGCAGCTGAGCTGCTTTTTTGATAGGGATTGGCTATTTTTAGAGTGGCCAGAGTGATTTTTCCATCCACATGTACCTGGGCTGACCGCCGGCCGCCATTTTGCGACTTGTAGTGCTGCAGCAGAAGCTGCCACAGTGTGCATTCCAAAGCTCCAAACAAGTCAGACATCTACACCTGGGATTCAGACCAATAGCGATTTAGCAGCACAGTCCAAGGCTATTTTTTTTAAAGGTTGTGCAGACCATTTTGTGGCACATGTTACTGGGCTGATAGGCGGCGGCCATCTTGGGACTAGTGCTGCAGCACAATCTCTCCCAACGTCCATTAATCACTTGTAATAGTGGTCTGTGCCATAGAAATCCTACATCAGGGACTTGGGTGTGCTTGTGTCACCCCTACTAATACCAGTCCACCTGTAATCCATACAGTGAAAAGCCATAAAGTATTCCAGTGAGGGAATTTTTTTTTTATTTAAAAAAGGCCAAGTTAGTTTATCTGGCGTTCAATATACTAGATACAGTTAGGCCTGCGTTTCATACATCTGGAATTAGCAAACTAATGTGCTGGGGTTGGGAAAACATATATGTACCCATACTAGAATCTGTCAAAGAAAGCGGTACTCACATATAACAGTCATTCCATCTGTAATCCATACAGTCAAAAGACTGAAAGTATTCCAGTGAGGGAATTTTTTTTTTATTTAAAAAAGGCCAAGTTAGTTTATCTGGCGTTCAATATACTAGATACAGTTAGGCCTGCGTTTCATACATCTGGAATTAGCAAACTAATGTGCTGGGGTTGGGAAAACATATATGTACCCATACTAGAATCTGTCAAAGAAAGCGGTACTCACATATAACAGTCATTCCATCTGTAATCCATACAGTCAAAAGACTGAAAGTATTCCAGTGAGGGGATTTTTTTTATTTAAAAAAGGCCAAGTTAGTTTATCTGGCGTTCAATATACTAGATACAGTTAGGCCTGCGTTTCATACATCTGGAATTAGCAAACTAATGTGCTGGGGTTGGGAAAACATATATGTACCCATAATAGAATCTGTCAAAGAAAGCGGTACTCACATATAACAGTCATTCCATCTGTAATCCATACAGTCAAAAGACTGAAAGTATTCCAGTGAGGGAATTTTTTTTATTTAAAAAAGGCCAAGTTAGTTTATCTGGCGTTCAATATACTAGATACAGTTAGGCCTGCGTTTCATACATCTGGAATTAGCAAACTAATGTGCTGGGGTTGGGAAAACATATATGTACCCATACTAGAATCTGTCAAAGAAAGCGGTACTCACATATAACAGTCATTCCATCTGTAATCCATACAGTCAAAAGACTGAAAGTATTCCAGTGAGGGAATTTTTTTTATTTAAAAAAGGCCAAGTTAGTTTATCTGGCGTTCAATATACTAGATACAGTTAGGCCTGCGTTTCGTACATCTGGAATTAGCAAACTAATGTGCTGGGGTTGGGAAAACATATATGTACCCATACTAGAATCTGTCAAAGAAAGCGGTACTCACATATAACAGTCATTCCATCTGTAATCCATACAGTCAAAAGACTGAAAGTATTCCAGTGAGGAAATTTTTTTTTTATTTAAAAAAGGCCAAGTTAGTTTATCTGGCGTTCAATATACTAGATACAGTTAGGCCTGCGTTTCATACATCTGGAATTAGCAAACTAATGTGCTGGGGTTGGGAAAACATATATGTACCCATACTAGAATCTGTCAAAGAAAGCGGTACTCACATATAACAGTCATTCCATCTGTAATCCATACAGTCAAAAGACTGAAAGTATTCCAGTGAGGGAATTTTTTTTATTTAAAAAAGGCCAAGTTAGTTTATCTGGCGTTCAATATACTAGATACAGTTAGGCCTGCGTTTCATACATCTGGAATTAGCAAACTAATGTGCTGGGGTTGGGAAAACATATATGTACCCATACTAGAATCTGTCAAAGAAAGCGGTACTCACATATAACAGTCATTCCATCTGTAATCCATACAGTCAAAAGACTGAAAGTATTCCAGTGAGGGAATTTTTTTTATTTAAAAAAGGCCAAGTTAGTTTATCTGGCGTTCAATATACTAGATACAGTTAGGCCTGCGTTTCATACATCTGGAATTAGCAAACTAATGTGCTGGGGTTGGGAAAACATATATGTACCCATACTAGAATCTGTCAAAGAAAGCGGTACTCACATATAACAGTCATTCCATCTGTAATCCATACAGTCAAAAGACTGAAAGTATTCCAGTGAGGGGATTTTTTTTATTTAAAAAAGGCCAAGTTAGTTTATCTGGCGTTCAATATACTAGATACAGTTAGGCCTGCGTTTCATACATCTGGAATTAGCAAACTAATGTGCTGGGGTTGGGAAAACATATATGTACCCATACTAGAATCTGTCAAAGAAAGCGGTACTCACATATAACAGTCATTCCATCTGTAATCCATACAGTCAAAAGACTGAAAGTATTCCAGTGAGGGGATTTTTTTTATTTAAAAAAGGCCAAGTTAGTTTATCTGGCGTTCAATATACTAGATACAGTTAGGCCTGCGTTTCATACATCTGGAATTAGCAAACTAATGTGCTGGGGTTGGGAAAACATATATGTACCCATACTAGAATCTGTCAAAGAAAGCGGTACTCACATATAACAGTCATTCCATCTGTAATCCATACAGTCAAAAGACTGAAAGTATTCCAGTGAGGGGATTTTTTTTATTTAAAAAAGGCCAAGTTAGTTTATCTGGCGTTCAATATACTAGATACAGTTAGGCCTGCGTTTCATACATCTGGAATTAGCAAACTAATGTGCTGGGGTTGGGAAAACATATATGTACCCATACTAGAATCTGTCAAAGAAAGCGGTACTCACATATAACAGTCATTCCATCTGTAATCCATACAGTCAAAAGACTGAAAGTATTCCAGTGAGGGAATTTTTTTTATTTAAAAAAGGCCAAGTTAGTTTATCTGGCGTTCAATATACTAGATACAGTTAGGCCTGCGTTTCATACATCTGGAATTAGAAAACTAATGTGCTGGGGTTGGGAAAACATATATGTACCCATACTAGAATCTGTCAAAGAAAGCGGTACTCACATATAACAGTCATTCCATCTGTAATCCATACAGTCAAAAGACTGAAAGTATTCCAGTGAGGGAATTTTTTTTTTATTTAAAAAGGGCCAAGTTAGTTTATCTGGCGTTCAATATACTAGATACAGTTAGGCCTGCGTTTCATACATCTGGAATTAGCAAACTAATGTGCTGGGGTTGGGAAAACATATATGTACCCATACTAGAATCTGTCAAAGAAAGCGGTACTCACATATAACAGTCATTCCATATGTAATCCATACAGTCAAAAGACTGAAAGTATTCCAGTGAGGGAATTTTTTTTTTATTTAAAAAAGGCCAAGTTAGTTTATCTGGCGTTCAATATACTAGATACAGTTAGGCCTGCGTTTCATACATCTGGAATTAGCAAACTAATGTGCTGGGGTTGGGAAAACATATATGTACCCATACTAGAATCTGTCAAAGAAAGCGGTACTCACATATAACAGTCATTCCATCTGTAATCCATACAGTCAAAAGACTGAAAGTATTCCAGTGAGGGGATTTTGCTTATAAAAAATAATATATTTCATTGTGGTGCGAGTTGAATCGCAACAATGAAGAAAAATACTATTAAGGGACGAGGACGCGGTCGTGGTGGTGTCCGTGGAGCCTCTGTTGCTGGTAGAGGACGTGGCCGTTCGGCCCCAGGCGCACACAGTAGGGAACGAACTCCCTCAACTAGCCGGCAGAATGTACCGCAATATCTCGTGGGGCCCAATGCCGCTCTTAGGATGGTAAGGCCTGAGCAGGTACAGGCATTAATCGATTGGGTGGCCGACAGTGCTTCCAGCACGTTCACCACATGGTCTTCCACCCAGTCTTCTGCGGAAAGCGCACAGGTGGCACCTGAAAACCAAGCCCATCAGTCTGTCACATCACCCCCAAGCATATCAGGGAAACGGTCTGAGCCACAAGTTATGCAGCAGTCTCTTCTTCTGTTTGAAGACTCTGCTTCCAGGGTTTCCCAGGGGCGTCCACCTAGCCCTTCCCCAGTGGAGGAAGACATACCATGCACTGACGCACAACCACTTATGTCTCCAGATGAAGAGGACATGGGAATACCACCACAGCAGAGTCACCGACTCTCTGATGATGACGAAACACAGGTGCCCACTGCCGCGTCTTTTTGCAGTGTGCAGACTGAACAGGAGGAGGTCAGGGAGGGAGACTGGGTGGAAGACGATGCAGAGGACGATGAGGTCTTAGACCCCACATGGACTGAAGGTCGTGGCGATGACTTTCACAGTTCAGATGAAGAGGTAGTGGTGAGACCGAGACAACAGCGAAGCCAAACAGGGAGCAGGGGGCCAAAGCAGACGAGCCGCCGCCCCCAGAGTTCACCTGCTACTGGACATCGCCAACAGGGACCCAGCCCCACAAA